>NW_026781770.1:0-184438 GCF_030144855.1 Hypanus sabinus
TCTCCCCTCACCTACTGATCCCAGAGCACATCTCCCCCTGTCAGCTACTGATCCCAGAGCCCATCTTCCCTTAACCTAATGATCCCAGAGACCTTCTCCCTTCACCTACTGGACCCAGAGCCGATCAGCCCTTCACCTACTGATCCCAGAGCCCATCTCCCCTTCACCTACTGATCTCATCCCATCTCCCCTTCACCTACTGATCCCAGAGCCATCTCCCCTTCACCTAATGATCCCAGAGCCCATCAGCCATTCACCTACTGATCCCAGAACCCATCCAGCCCTTCACCTACTGATACCAGAGCCCATCTCCCCTTCACCTAATGATCCCAGAGCCCATCAGCCCTTAACCTACTGATCCCAGAGCCCATCAGCCCTTCACCTACTGATCCCAGAGCCCATCAGCCCTCCACCCACTGATCTCAGAGCCCATCTCCCCTTCACCTATTAATCCAGAGCCCCATCTCCCCTTCACCTACTGATCCCAGAGCCCATCAGCCCTTCACCTACCGATCCCCAGAGCCCATCTCCTCTTCTCCTACTGATCCCAGAGCACATCTCCCCTTCACCTACCGATCCCAGAGCGCATCTCCGCTTCACCTACTGATCCCAGAGCCCATTTCCCCTTCACCTATTAATCCAGAGCCCATCTCCACTTCACCTACTGATCCCAGAGCCCATCAGCCCTTCACCCACTGATCCCAGAGCCCATCTCCCCTTCACCTTCTGATACCAGAACCCATCTCCCCTTCACCTACTGATCCCAGAACCCATCTCCCCTTCACCCACTGATCCCAGAACCCATCTCCCCTTCACCTACTGATCCCAGAGCCCATTAGCCCTTCACCTACTGATCCCAGAGCCCATCTCCCATTCACCTACTGATCCCAGAGCCCTTCTCCCCTTCACCTACTGATCCCAGAGCCCAACTCCCATCACCTACTGATCCCAGAGCCCATCAGCACTTCACCCACTGATCCCAGAGCACATCTCCCCTTTACCTACTGATCCCAGAGCCAATCAGCCCTTCACCTACTGATCCCTGAGCCTATCTCACATTCATCCACTGATCTCAGAGCTCATCTGCCCTTCAACCACTGATCCCAGAGCCCATCAGTCCTTCACCCTCTGATCCCAGAGGCCATTTCCCCTTCACCTACTGATCCCAGAGCCCATCTCCTCTTCACCTACTGATTCCAGAGCACATCTCCCCTTCACCTACTGATTCCAGAGCCCATCTCCGCTTCACCTACTGATCCCAGAGCCCAACTCCCCATCATCTACTGATCCCAGAGCCCATCAGCACTGTCACCCACTAATCCCAGAGCCCATCAGCCCTTCACCTACTGATCCCGGAGGCATCTCACCTTCACCTACTGATCCCAGAGCCCATCTGCCCTTCACCCACTGATCCCAGACCCATCTCCCCTTCACCTACTGATCTCAAGAGCCCATCTCCCCTTCACCTACTGATCCCAGAGCCCATCTCCCTTCACCCACTGATCCCTGAGCCATCTCCCCTTCACCCACAAATCCCAGAGCCATCTCCCTTCACCCACTGATCGCGGAGCCCATCTCCCCTTAACCCACTGATCTCAGAGCCCATCTCCCCTTCACCTATTATCCAGAGCCCATCTCCCCTTCACCTACTGATCCCAGAGCCCATCAGCCCTTCACCTACTGATCCCAGAGCCCATCTCCTCTTCACCTACTGATCCCAGAGCACATCTCCGCTTCACCTACTGATCCCAGAGCCCATCTCCCCTTCACCTACTGATCCCAGAGCCCATCTCCGCTTCACCTACTGATCCCAGAAGCTCTCCCCTTCAACTACTGATTCCAGAGCCCATCTCGCCTTCACTCTATTAATCCAGAGCCCATCTCCCTTCACCTATTAATCCAGGGCCCATCTCCCTTCACCTATTTATCCAGAGCCCATCTCCCTCACCTACTGATCCCAGAGCACATCTCCCCTTCAGCTACTGATCCCAGAGCCCATCTTCCCTTAACCTAATGATCCCAGAGACCATCTCCCCTTCACCTACTGGACCCAGAGCCGATCAGCCCTTCACCTACTGATCCCAGAGCCCATCTCCCCTTCACCTACTGATCTCATCCCATCTCCCCTTCACCTACTGTCCAGAGCCCATCTCCCCTTCACCTAATGGATCCCAGAGCCCATCAGCCATTCACCTACTGATCCCAGAACCCATCAGCCTTCACCTACTGATACCAGAGCCCATCTCCCCTTCACCTAATGATCCCAGAGCCCATCAGCCCTTAACCTACTGATCCCAGAGCCCATCAGCCCTTCACCTACTGATCCCAGAGCCCATCAGCCCTCCACCCACTGATCTCAGAGCCCATCTCCCCTTCACCTATTAATCCAGAGCCCATCTCCCCTTCACCTACTGATCCCAGAGCCCATCAGCCCTTCACCTACCGATCCCAGAGCCCATCTCCTCTTCTCCTACTGATCCCAGAGCACATCTCCCCTTCACCTACCGATTCCAGAGCGCATCTCCGCTTCACCTACTGATCCAGAGCCCATTTCCCTTCACCTATTAATCCAGAGCCCATCTCCACTTCACCTACTGATCCAGAGCCCCTTAGCCCTTCACCTACTGATCCCGGAGCCCATCTCCCCTTCACCCACAAATCCCAGAGCCCATCAGCCCTTCACCTACTGATCCCAGAGCCCATCTCACATTTTTCCACTGATCCCAGAGCCCATCTGCCCATCACCTACTGATCCCAGACCCATCTCCCCTTCACCTACTGATCTCAGAGCCCATCTACCCTTCACGTACTGATCCAGAGCCCATCAGCCCTTCACCCACTGATCCCAGAGCCCATCTCCCCACACCCACTGATCCCAGAGCCCATCTACCCTTCACCTACTGATCCCAGAGCCCATCAGCCCTTCACCCACTGATCCCAGAGCCCATCTCCCCTTCACCCACTGATCCCAGAGCCCTTCAGCCCTTCACCGACTGATCCCAGAGTCCATCTCCCTTCACCTACTGATCCCAGAGCCCATTAGCCCTCACCTACTGATCCCAGAGCCCTATCTCCCATTCACCTACTGATCCCAGAGCCCTTCTCCCCTTCACCTACTGATCACAGAACCCATCTCCCCTTCACAACCTGATCCCAGATCCCATCTCCCCCTTCACCCACTGAACCCAGAGCCCATCTCCCATTCACCCACTGATCCCAGAGCCCTTCAGCCCTTCACCTACTGATCCCAGAGCCCATCTCCTCTTCCCTACTGATCCCAGAGCACATCTCCCCTTCACCTACTGATTCCAGAGCCCATCTCCCCTTCACCTACTGATCCCAGAGCCCAACTCACCATCACCAACTCATCCCAGAGCCCATCAGCACTTCACCCACTGATCCCAGAGCACATCTCCCCTTCACCTACTGATTCCAGAGCCCATCTCCCCTTCACCTACTGATCCCAGAGCCCAACTCCCCATCACCTACTGATCCCAGAGCCCATCAGCACTTCACCTACTGATCCCAGAGCCCAACTCCCATCACCTACTGATCCCAGAGCCCATTAGCCCTTCACCTACTGATCCCAGAGCCCATCTCCCATTCACCTACTGATCCCAGAGCCCTTCTCCCCTTCACCTACTGATCAGAGAACTCATCTCCCCTTCACTAACCTGATCCCAGATCCCATCTCCCCTTCACCCACTGAACGCAGAGCCCATCTCCCATTCACCCACTGATCCCAGAGCCCTTCAGCCCTTCACCTACTGATCCCAGAGCCCATCTCCTCTTCACCTACTGATCCCAGAGCACATCTCCCCTTCACCTACTGATTCCAGAGCCCATCTCCCCTTCACCTACTGATCCCAGAGCCCAACTCCCCATCACCTACTGATCCCAGAGCCCATCAGCACTTCACCCACTGATCCCAGAGCACATCTCCCCTTCACCTACTGATTCCAAAGCCCATCTCCCCTTCACCTACTGATCCCAGAGCCCAACTCCACATCACCTACTGATCCCAGAGCCCAACTCCCCATCACCTACTGATCCCAGAGGACATCAGCACTTCATCCACTGATCCCAGAGCACATCTCCCCTTCACCTACTGATTCCAGAGCCCATCTCCCCTTCACCTACTGATCCCAGAGCCCAACTCCCCATCACCCACTGATCCCAGAGCATATCTCCCCTTCACCTACTGATTCCTGAGCCCATCTCCCATTCACCCACTGATCCCAGAGCCCATCTCCCCTTCACCTGCTGATCCCAGAGCCCATCAGCACTTCACCCACTGATCCCAGAGCCCAACTCCCCTTCACCCACTGATCACAGAGCCCATCTCCCCTTCACCTATTAATCCAGAGCGCATCTCCCCTCACCTACTGATCCCAGAGCCCCTCAGCCCTTCAGCTACTGATCCCAGAGCCCATCTCTCCTTGACCTACTGATCCCAGAGCCCATCTGCCCTTCACCTACTGATCTCTGAGCTCATCTCCCCTTCACCTACTGATCACAGAACCCATCTCCCCTTCACAACCTGATCCCAGATCCCATCTCCCCTTCACCCACTGAACCCAGAGCCCAACTCCATTCACCCACTGATCCCAGAGCCCTTCAGCCCTTCACCTACTGATCCCAGAGCCCATCTCCTCTTCACCTACTGATCCCAGAGCACATCTCCCCTTCACCTACTGATCCCAGAGCCCAACTCCCCATCACCTACTGATGCCAGCGCCCCTTAGCCCTTCACCTACTGATCCCCGGAGCCCATCTCCCCTTCACCCACAAATCCCAGAGCCCATCAGCCCTTCACCTACTGATCCCAGAGCCCATCTCACATTTTTCCCACTGATCCAGAGCCCATCTGCACATCACCTACTGATCCCACACCCATCTCCCCTTCACCTACTGATCTCAGAGCCCATCTACCCTTCACGTACTGATCCCAGAGCCCATCAGCCCTTCACCCACTGATCCCAGAGCCCATCTCCCCTACACCCACTGATCCCAGAGCCCATCTACCCTTCACCTACTGATCCCAGAGCCCATCAGCCCTTCACCTACTGATCCCAGAGCCCATCTCCCCTTCACCTACTGATCTCATCCCATCTCCCCTTCACCTACTGATCCCAGAGCCCATCTCCCCTTCACCTATGATCCCAGAGCCCATCAGCCATTCACCTACTGATCCCAGAACCCATCAGCCCTTCACCTACTGATACCAGAGCCCATCTCCCCTTCACCTAATGATCCCAGAGCCCATCAGCCCTTAACCTACTGATCCCAGAGCCCATCAGCCCTTCACCTACTGATCCCAGAGCCCATCAGCCCTCCACCACTGATCTCAGAGCCCATCTCCCCTTCACCTATTAATCCAGAGCCCATCTCCCCTTCACCTACTGATCCCAGAGCCCATCAGCCCTTCACCTACCGATCCCAGAGCCCATCTCCTCTTCTCCTACTGATCCCAGAGCACATCTCCCTTCACCTACGATCCAGAGCGCATCTCCGCTTCACCTACTGATCCCAGAGCCCATTTCCCCTTCACCTATTAATCCAGAGCCCATCTCCACTTCACCTACTGATCCCAGAGCCCCTTAGCCCTTCACCTACTGATCCCGGAGCCCATCTCCCCTTCACCCACAAATCCCAGAGCCCATCAGCCCTTCACCTACTGATCCCAGAGCCCATCTCACATTTTTCCCACTGATCCCAGAGCCCCATCTGCCCATCACCTACTGATCCCAGACCCATCTCCCCCTTCACCTACTGATCTCAGAGCCCATCTACCCTTCACGTACTGATCCCAGAGCCCATCAGCCCTTCACCCACTGATCCAGAGCCCATCTCCCCTACACCCACTGATCCCAGAGCCCATCTACCCTTCACCTACTGATCCCAGAGCCCATCAGCCCTTCACCCACTGATCCCAGAGCCCATCTCCCCTTCACCCACTGATCCCAGAGCCCTTCAGCCCTTCACCGACTGATCCCAGAGTCCATCTCCCCTTCACCTACTGATCCCAGAGCCCATTAGCCCTCACCTACTGATCCCAGAGCCCATCTCCCATTCACCTACTGATCCCAGAGCCCTTCTCCCCTTCACCTACTGATCACAGAACCCATCTCCCCTTCACAACCTGATCCCAGATCCCATCTCCCCTTCACCCACTGAACCCAGAGCCCATCTCCCATTCACCCACTGATCCCAGAGCCCTTCAGCCCTTCACCTACTGATCCCAGAGCCCATCTCCTCTTCCCCTACTGATCCCAGAGCACATCTCCCCTTCACCTACTGATTCCAGAGCCCATCTCCCCTTCACCTACTGATCCCAGAGCCCAACTCACCATCACCAACTCATCCCAGAGCCCATCAGCACTTCACCCACTGATCCCAGAGCACATCTCCCCTTCACCTACTGATTCCAGAGCCCATCTCCCCTTCACCTACTGATCCCAGAGCCCAACTCCCCATCACCTACTGATCCCAGAGCCCATCAGCACTTCACCTACTGATCCCAGAGCCCAACTCCCCATCACCTACTGATCCCAGAGCCCATTAGCCCTTCACCTACTGATCCCAGAGCCCATCTCCCATTCACCTACTGATCCCAGAGCCCTTCTCCCCTTCACCTACTGATCAGAGAACTCATCTCCCCTTCACAACCTGATCCCAGATCCCATCTCCCCTTCACCCACTGAACGCAGAGCCCATCTCCCATTCACCCACTGATCCCAGAGCCCTTCAGCCCTTCACCTACTGATCCCAGAGCCCATCTCCTCTTCACCTACTGATCCCAGAGCACATCTCCCCTTCACCTACTGATTCCAGAGCCCATCTCCCCTTCACCTACTGATCCCAGAGCCCAACTCCCCATCACCTACTGATCCCAGAGCCCATCAGCACTTCACCCACTGATCCCAGAGCACATCTCCCCTTCACCTACTGATTCCAAAGCCCATCTCCCCTTCACCTACTGATCCCAGAGCCCAACTCCACATCACCTACTGATCCCAGAGCCCAACTCCCCATCACCTACTGATCCCAGAGGACATCAGCACTTCATCCACTGATCCCAGAGCACATCTCCCCTTCACCTACTGATTCCAGAGCCCATCTCCCCTTCACCTACTGATCCCAGAGCCCAACTCCCCATCACCCACTGATCCCAGAGCATATCTCCCCTTCACCTACTGATTCCTGAGCCCATCTCCCATTCACCCACTGATCCCAGAGCCCATCTCCCCTTCACCTGCTGATCCCAGAGCCCATCAGCACTTCACCCACTGATCCCAGAGCCCAACTCCCCTTCACCCACTGATCACAGAGCCCATCTCCCCTTCACCTATTAATCCAGAGCGCATCTCCCCTCACCTACTGATCCCAGAGCCCCTCAGCCCTTCAGCTACTGATCCCAGAGCCCATCTCTCCTTGACCTACTGATCCCAGAGCCCATCTGCCCTTCACCTACTGATCTCTGAGCTCATCTCCCCTTCACCTACTGATCACAGAACCCATCTCCCCTTCACAACCTGATCCCAGATCCCATCTCCCCTTCACCCACTGAACCCAGAGCCCAACTCCCATTCACCCACTGATCCCAGAGCCCTTCAGCCCTTCACCTACTGATCCCAGAGCCCATCTCCTCTTCACCTACTGATCCCAGAGCACATCTCCCCTTCACCTACTGATCCCAGAGCCCAACTCCCCATCACCTACTGATGCCAGAGCCCATCAGCACTTCACCCACTGATCCCAGAGCACATCTCCCCTTTACCTACTGATCCCAGAGCCCATCAGCCCTTCACCTACTGATCCCAGAGCCCATCTCCCCTTCACCCACTAATCGCGGAGCCCATCAGCCCTTCACCTACTGATCCCAGAGCCCATCTCACATTCATCCACTGATCCCAGAGCTCATCTGCCCTTCACCCACTGATCCCAGAGCCCATCAGTCCTTCACCCTCTGATCCCAGAGGCCATTTCCCCTTCACCTACTGATCTCAGAGCCCATCTCTCCTTCACCTACAGATCCCAGAGCCCATCAGTCCTTCACCCTCTGATCCCAGAGGCCATCTCCCCTTCACCTACTGATCCCGGAGACCATCTCCCCTTTACCTACTGAACCCAGAGCCCATCTCCCCTTCACCCACTGATCCCAGAGCCCATCAGCCCTTCACCTACTGATCCCAGAGCCCATCTCCTCTTCACCTACTGATCCCAGAGCACATATCCCCTTCACCCACTGATCCCAGAGCCCATCTCCCCTTCACCCACTGATCCCAGAGCCCATCTCCCCTTCACCTACTGATGCCAGAGCCCATCTTCCCTTAACCTACTGATCCCAGAGCACATCTCCCCTTCACCAACTGATCCTGGAGACCATCTCCCCTTTAACTTCTGGTCACAGAGCCCATCAGCCCTTCACCGACTGATCCCAGAGCCATTCTCCCCTTCACCTACTGGTCACAGAGCCCATCAGCCCTTCACCGACTGATCCCAGAGCCCTTCAGCCCTTCACCCACTGATCCCAGAGCCCATCTCCCCTTCAACCTCTGATCTCAAAGCCCATCTCCCCTTCACCTATTGATCCCAGAGCTCATCTCCCCTTCACCTACTGATCCCAGAGCCCATCTCCCCTTCACCTACTGATGCCAGAGCCCATCTTCCCTTAACCTACTGATCCCAGAGCACATCTCCCCTTCACCAACTGATCCTGGAGACCCTCTCCCCTTTACCTTCTGGTCACAGAGCCCATCAGCCCTTCACCGACTGATCCCAGAGCCATTCTCCCCTTCACCTACTGGTCACAGAGCCCATCAGACCTTCACCCACTGATCCCAGAGCCCATCTCCCCTTCAACCTCTGATCTCAAAGCCCATCTCCCCTTCACCTATTGATCCCAGAGCTCATCAGCCATTCACCTACTGATCCCAGAGCCCATCTCCCATTCACCTAATCATCCCAGAGCCCATCTCCTCTTCACCTACTGATCCCAGAGCCCATCAGCCCTTCACCTACTGACCCCAGAGCCCATCAGCCCTTCACCTACTGACCCCAGAGCCCATCTCCTCTTCACCTACTGATCGCAGAAACCATCTCCCCTTCACCCAGTGATCCCAGAGCCCATCTCCCCTTCACCTACTGATCCCAGAACCCATCTCCCCTTCACCTACTGATCCCAGAGCCCATCTCCCCTTCACCTACTCATCCCAGAGCCCTTCTCCCCTTCACCCACTGATCCCAGAGCCCATCTCCCATTCAACCACTGATCCCAGAGCCCATCAGCCCTTCACCTACTGATCCCAGAGCCCATCTCCTCTTCACCTACTGATCCCAGAGCCCTTCTCCCCTTCACCCACTGATCCCAGAGCCCATCTCCCATTCAACCACTGATCCCAGAGCCCATCAGTCCTTCACCCTCTGATCCCAGAGGCCATCTCCCCTTCACGTACTGATCCCGGAGACCATCTCCCCTTTACCTACTGAACCCAGAGCCCATCTCCCCTTCACCCACTGATCCCAGAGCCCATCAGCCCTTCACCTACCGATCCCAGAGCCCATCTCCTCTTCTCCTACTGATCCAGAGCACATCTCCCCTTCACCTACCGATCCCAGAGCGCATCTCCGCTTCACCTACTGATCCCAGAGCCCATTTCCCCTTCACCTATTAATCCAGAGCCCATCTCCACTTCACCTTCTGATCCCAGAGCCCCTTAGCCCTTCACCTACTGATCCCGGAGCCCATCTCCCCTTCACCCACAAATCCCAGAGCCCATCAGCCCTTCACCTACTGATCCCAGAGCCCATCTCACATTTTTCCCACTGATCCCAGAGCCCATCTGCCCATCACCTACTGATCCCAGACCCATCTCCCCTTCACCTACTGATCTCAGAGCCCATCTACCCTTCACGTACTGATCCCAGAGCCCATCAGCCCTTCACCCACTGATCCCAGAGCCCATCTCCCCTACACCCACTGATCCCAGAGCCCATCTACCCTTCACCTACTGATCCCAGAGCCCATCAGCCCTTCACCCACTGATCCCAGAACCCATCTCCCCTTCACCCACTGATCCCAGAGCCCTTCAGCCCTTCACCGACTGATCCCAGAGTCCATCTCCCCTTCACCTACTGATCCCAGAGCCCATTAGCCCTCACCTACTGATCCCAGAGCCCATCTCCCATTCACCTACTGATCCCAGAGCCCTTCTCCCCTTCACCTACTGATCACAGAACCCATCTCCCCTTCACAACCTGATCCCAGATCCCATCTCCCCTTCACCCACTGAACCCAGAGCCCATCTCCCATTCACCCACTGATCCCAGAGCCCTTCAGCCCTTCACCTACTGATCCCAGAGCCCATCTCCTCTTCACCTACTGATCCCAGAGCACATCTCCCTTCACCTACTGATTCCAGAGCCCATCTCCCCTTCACCTACTGATCCCAGAGCCCATCTCCCCTTCACCTACTGATCCCAGAGCCCAACTCACCATCACCAAATCATCCCAGAGCCCATCAGCACTTCACCCACTGATCCCAGAGCACATCTCCCCTTCACCTACTGATTCCAGAGCCCATCTCCCCTTCACCTACTGATCCCAGAGCCCAACTCCCCATCACCTACTGATCCCAGAGCCCATCAGCACTTCACCTACTGATCCCAGAGCCCAACTCCCCATCACCTACTGATCCCAGAGCCCATTAGCCCTTCACCTACTGATCCCAGAGCCCATCTTCCATTCACCTACTGATCCCAGAGCCCTTCTCCCCTTCACCTACTGATCAGAGAACCCATCTCCCCTTCACAACCTGATCCCAGATCCCATCTCCCCTTCACCCACTGAACGCAGAGCCCATCTCCCATTCACCCACTGATCCCAGAGCCCTTCAGCCCTTCACCTACTGATCCCAGAGCCCATCTCCTCTTCACCTACTGATCCCAGAGCACATCTCCCCTTCACCTACTGATTCCAGAGCCCATCTCCCCTTCACCTACTGATCCCAGAGCCCAACTCCCCATCACCTACTGATCCCAGAGCCCATCAGCACTTCACCCACTGATCCCAGAGCACATCTCCCCTTCACCTACTGATTCCAAAGCCCATCTCCCCTTCACCTACTGATCCCAGAGCCCAACTCCCCATCACCTACTGATCCCAGAGCCCAACTCCCCATCACCTACTGATCCCAGAGGACATCAGCACTTCATCCACTGATCCCAGAGCACATCTCCCCTTCACCTACTGATTCCAGAGCCCATCTCCCCTTCACCTACTGATCCCAGAGCCCAACTCCCCATCACCCACTGATCCCAGAGCATATCTCCCCTTCACCTACTGATTCCTGAGCCCATCTCCCATTCACCCACTGATCCCAGAGCCCATCTCCCCTTCACCTGCTGATCCCAGAGCCCATCAGCACTTCACCCACTGATCCCAGAGCCCAACTCCCCTTCACCCACTGATCACAGAGCCCATCTCCCCTTCACCTATTAATCCAGAGCGCATCTCCCCTCACCTACTGATCCCAGAGCCCCTCAGCCCTTCAGCTACTGATCCCAGAGCCCATCTCGCCTTGACCTACTGATCCCAGAGCCCATCTGCCCTTCACCTACTGATCTCTGAGCTCATCTCCCCTTCACCTACTGATCACAGAACCCATCTCCCCTTCACAACCTGATCCCAGATCCCATCTCCCCTTCACCCACTGAACCCAGAGCCCAACTCCCATTCACCCACTGATCCCAGAGCCCTTCAGCCCTTCACCTACTGATCCCAGAGCCCATCTCCTCTTCACCTACTGATCCCAGAGCACATCTCCCCTTCACCTACTGATCCCAGAGCCCAACTCCCCATCACCTACTGATGCCAGAGCCCATCAGCACTTCACCCACTGATCCCAGAGCACATCTCCCCTTTACCTACTGATCCCAGAGCCCATCAGCCCTTCACCTACTGATCCCAGAGCCCATCTCCCCTTCACCCACTGATCCCAGAGCTCATCTGCCCTTCACCCACTGATCCCAGAGCCCATCAGTCCTTCACCCTCTGATCCCAGAGGCCATTTCCCCTTCACCTACTGATCTCAGAGCCCATCTCTCCTTCACCTACAGATCCCAGAGCCCATCAGTCCTTCACCCTCTGATCCCAGAGGCCATCTCCCCTTCACCTACTGATCCCGGAGACCATCTCCCCTTTACCTACTGAACCCAGAGCCCATCTCCCCTTCACCCACTGATCCCAGAGCCCATCAGCCCTTCACCTACTGATCCCAGAGCCCATCTCCTCTTCACCTACTGATCCAAGAGCACATATCCCCTTCACCCACTGATCCCAGAGCCCATCTCCCCTTCACCTACTGATTCCAGAGCCCATCTCCCCTTCACCTATTAATCCAGAGCCCATCTCCCCTTCACCCACTGATCCCAGAGCCCATCTCCCCTTCACCTACTGATGCCAGAGCCCATCTTCCCTTAACCTACTGATCCCAGAGCACATCTCCCCTTCACCAACTGATCCTGGAGACCATCTCCCCTTTAACTTCTGGTCACAGAGCCCATCAGCCCTTCACCGACTGATCCCAGAGCCATTCTCCCCTTCACCTACTGGTCACAGAGCCCATCAGCCCTTCACCCACTGATCCCAGTGCCCATCTCCCCTTCAACCTCTGATCTCAAAGCCCATCTCCCCTTCACCTATTGATCCCAGAGCTCATCAGCTCTTCACCTAATCATCCCAGAGCCCATCTCCTCTTCACCTACTGATCCCAGAGCCCATCAGCCCTTCACCTACTGACCCCAGAGCCCATCAGCCCTTCACCTACTGACCCCAGAGCCCATCTCCTCTTCACCTACTGATCACAGAAACCATCTCCCCTTCACCCAGTGATCCCAGAGCCCATCTCCCCTTCACCTACTGATCCCAGAACCCATCTCCCCATCACCTACTGATCCCAGAGCCCATCTCCCCTTCACCTACTCATCCCAGAGCCCATCTCCCATTCAACCACTGATCCCAGAGCCCATCAGCCCTTCACCTACTGATCCCAGAGCCCATCTCCTCTTCACCTACTGATCCCAGAGCCCTTCTCCCCTTCACCTACTGATCACAGAACCCATCTCCCCTTCACAACCTGATCCCAGATCCCATCTCCCCTTCACCCACTGAACCCAGAGCCCAACTCCCATTCACCCACTGATCCCAGAGCCCTTCAGCCCTTCACCTACTGATCCCAGAGCCCATCTCCTCTTCACCTACTGATCCCAGAGCACATCTCCCCTTCACCTACTGATCCCAGAGCCCAACTCCCCATCACCTACTGATCCCAGAGCCCATCAGCACTTCACCCACTGATCCCAGAGCACATCTCCCCTTTACCTACTGATCCCAGAGCCCATCAGCCCTTCACCTACTGATCCCAGATCCCATCTCCCCTTCACCTACTGGACCCAGAGCCCATCTCCCCTTCACCCACTGATCGCAGAGCCCATCAGCCCTTCACCTACTGATCCCAGAGCCCATCTCACATTCATCCACTGATCCCAGAGCTCATCTGCCCTTCACCCACTAATCGCAGAGCCCATCAGCCCTTCACCTACTGATCCCAGAGCCCATCTCACATTCATCCACTGATCCCAGAGCCCATCTCCCCTTCACCCACTAATCGCAGAGCCCATCAGCCCTTCACCTACTGATCCCAGAGCCCATCTCACATTCATCCACTGATCCCAGAGCTCATCTGCCCTTCACCCACTGATCCCAGAGCCCATCAGTCCTTCACCCTCTGATCCCAGAGGCCATTTCCCATTCACCTACTGATCCCAGAGCCCATCTCCTCTTCACCCACTGATCCCAGAGCCCATCTCCCCTTCACCTACTGATTCCAGAGCCCATCTCCCCTTCACCTATTAATCCAGAGCCCATCTCCCCTTCACCTACTGATCCCAGAGCCCATCTCCCCTTCACCTACTGATTCCAGAGCCCATCTCCCCTTCACCTATTAATCCAGAGCCCATCTCCCCTTCACCCACTGATCCCAGAGCCCATCTCCCCTTCACCTACTGATCCCAGAGCCCATCTCCCCTTCACCTACTGATGCCAGAGCCCATCTTCCCTTAACCTACTGATCCCAGAGCCATTCTCCCCTTCACCTACTGGTCACAGAGCCCATCAGCCCTTCACCGACTGATCCCAGAGCCCTTCAGCCCTTCACCCACTGATCCCAGAGCCCATCTCCCCTTCAACCTCTGATCTCAAGCCCATCTCCCCTTCACCTATTGATCCCAGAGCTCATCTCCCCTTCACCTACTGATCCCAGAGCCCATCTCCCCTTCACCTACTGATGCCAGAGCCCATCTTCCCTTAACCTACTGATCCCAGAGCACATCTCCCCTTCACCAACTGATCCTGGAGACCATCTCCGCTTTACCTTCTGGTCACAGAGCCCATCAGCCCTTCACCGACTGATCCCAGAGCCATTCTCCCCTTCAACTACTGGTCACAGAGACCATCAGCCCTTCACCGACTGATCCCAGAGCCCTTCAGCCCTTCACCCACTGATCCCAGAGCCCATCTCCCCTTCAACCTCTGATCTCAAAGCCCATCTCCCCTTCACCTATTGATCCCAGAGCTCATCAGCCCTTCACCTACTGATCCCAGAGCCCATCTCCCATTCACCTAATCATCCCAGAGCCCATCTCCTCTTCACCTACTGATCACAGAACCCATCTCCCCTTCACCTACTGATCCCAGAGCCCATATGCCATTCACCCACTGATGCCAGAGCCCATCTCCTCTTCACCTGCTGATCACAGAGCACATCTGACCTTCACCCACTGATCCCAGACCCATCTCCCCTTCACCTACTGATCTCAGAGCCCATCTCCCCTTCACCTACTGATCCCAGAGCCCATCTCCCCTTCACCCACTGATCCCGGAGCCCATCTCCCCTTCACCCACAAATCCCAGAGCCCATCTCCCCTTCACCTACTAATCTCAGAGCCCATCTCCCCTTCACCTACTGATCACAGAACCCATCTCCCCTTCACAACCTGATCCCAGATCCCATCTCCCCTTCACCCACTGAACCCAGAGCCCATCTCCCATTCACCCACTGATCCCAGAGCCCTTCTGCCCTTCACCTACTGATCCCAGAGCCCATCTCCTCTTCACCTACTGATCCCAGAGCACATCTCCCCTTCACCTACCGATCCCAGAGCGCATCTCCGCTTCACCTACTGATCCCAGATCCCATCTCCCCTTCACCTATTAATCCAGAGCCCATCTCCACTTCACCTACTGATCCCAGAGCCCCTCAGCCCTTCACCTAATGATCCCGGAGCCCATCTGCCCTTCACCCACAAATCCCAGAGCCCATCAGCCCTTCACCTACTGATCCCAGAGCCCATCTACCCTTCACCTACAGATCCCAGAGCCCATCAGCCCTTCACCCACTGATTCCAGAGCCCATCTCCCCTACACCCACTGATCCCAGACCCATCTCCCCTTCACCTACTGATCTCAGAGCCCATCTACCCTTCACCTACAGATCCCAGAGCCCATCAGCCCTTCACCCACTGATCCCAGAGCCCATCTCCCCTACAGCCACTGATCCCAGAGCCCATCTCCCCTTCACCTACTGATCCCAGAACCCATCTCCCCTTCACCTACTGATCCCAGAGCCCATCTTCCCTTAACCTAATGATCCCAGAGACCATCTCCCCTTCACCTACTGGACCCAGAGCCCATTTCCCCTTCACCTACTGATCCCAGAGCGCATCTCGCCTTCACCTATTAATCCAGGGCCCATCTCCCCTTCACCTATTTATCCAGAGCCCATCTCCCCTTCAACTACTGATCCCAGAGCCCATCTCCCCTTCACCTACTGGACCCAGAGCCCATCAGCCCTTCACCTACTGATCCCAGAGCCCATCTCCCCTTCACCCACTGATCCCAAAGCGCATCTCCCCTTCACCTACTGATCCCAGAACCCATCAGCCCTTCACCTACTGATCCCAGAGCCCATCTCCCCTTCACCTACTGATCTCATCCCCTCTCCCCTTCACCTACTGATCCCAGAGCCCATCTCCCCTTCACCTAATGATCCCAGAGCCGATCAGCCCTCCACCCACTGATCTCAGAGCCCATCTCCCCTTCACCTATTAATCCAGAGCCCATCTCCCCTTCACCTACTGATCCCAGAGCCCATCAGCCCTTCAGCTACTGATCCCAGAGCCCATCTCCTCTTCACCTACTGATCCCAGAGCACATCTCCGCTTCACCTACTGATCCCAGAGCCCATCTCCGCTTCACCTACTGATCCCAGAGCCCATCTCCGCTTCACCTACTGATCCCAGAAGCTCTCCCCTTCACCTACTGATCCCGGAGCCCATCTCCCCTTCACCCACATATCCCAGAACCCATCAGCCCTTCACCTACTGATCCCAGAGCCCATCTCACATTCACCCACTGATCCCAGAGCCCATCTGCCCATCACCCACTGATCCCAGACCCATCTCCCCTTCACCTACTGATCCCAGAGCCCATCTCCCCTTCACCCACTGATCCCAGAACCCATCTCCCCTTCACCTACTGATCCCAGAGCCCATCTCCCATTCACCTACTGATCCCAGAGCCCTTCTCCCCTTCACCTACTGATCACAGAACCCATCTCCCCTTCACAACCTGATCCCAGATCCCATCTCCCCTTCACCCACTGAACCCAGAGCCCTTCAGCCCTTCACCTACTGATCCCAGAGCACATCTCCCCTTCACCTACCGATCCCAGAGCGCATCACCGCTTCACCTATTAATCCAGAGCCCATCTCCACTTCACCTACTGATCCCAGAGCCCCTCAGCCCTTCACCTACTGATCCCGGAGCCCATCTCCCCTTCACCCACAAATCCCAGAGCCCATCAGCCCTTCACCTACTGATCCCAGAGCCCATCTCACATTCACCCACTGATCCCAGACCCATTCTCCCCTTCACCTGCTGATCTCAGAGCCCATCTACCCTTCACCTAGAGATCCCAGAGCCCATCAGCCCTTCACCCACTGATCCCAGAGCCCATCTCCCCTGCACCCACTGATCCCAGAGCCCATCTCCCCTTCACCTTCTGATACCAGAACCCATCTCCCCTTCACCTACTGATCCCAGAACCCATCTCCCCTTCACCCACTGATCCCAGAACCCATCTCCCCTTCACCTACTGATCCCAGAGCCCATTAGCCCTTCACCTACTGATCCCAGAGCCCATCTCCCATTCACCTACTGATCCCAGAGCCCTTCTCCCCTTCACCTACTGATCCCAGAGCCCAACTCCCCATCACCTACTGATCCCAGAGCCCATCAGCACTTCACCCACTGATCCCAGAGCACATCTCCCCTTTACCTACTGATCCCAGAGCCAATCAGCCCTTCACCTACTGATCCCTGAGCCTATCTCACATTCATCCACTGATCTCAGAGCTCATCTGCCCTTCACCCACTGATCCCAGAGCCCATCAGTCCTTCACCCTCTGATCCCAGAGGCCATTTCCCCTTCACCTACTGATCCCAGAGCCCATCTCCTCTTCACCTACTGATTCCAGAGCACATCTCCCCTTCACCTACTGATTCCAGAGCCCATCTCCGCTTCACCTACTGATCCCAGAGCCCAACTCCCCATCATCTACTGATCCCAGAGCCCATCAGCACTTCACCCACTAATCCCAGAGCCCATCAGCCCTTCACCTACTGATCCCGGAGGCCATCTCACCTTCACCTACTGATCCCAGAGCCCATCTGCCCTTCACCCACTGATCCCAGACCCATCTCCCCTTCACCTACTGATCTCAGAGCCCATCTCCCCTTCACCTACTGATCCCAGAGCCCATCTCCCCTTCACCCACTGATCCCTGAGCCCATCTCCCCTTCACCCACAAATCCCAGAGCCCATCTCCCCTTCACCCACTGATCGCGGAGCCCATCTCCCCTTAACCCACTGATCTCAGAGCCCATCTCCCCTTCACCTATTAATCCAGAGCCCATCTCCCCTTCACCTACTGATCCCAGAGCCCATCAGCCCTTCACCTACTGATCCCAGAGCCCATCTCCTCTTCACCTACTGATCCCAGAGCACATCTCCGCTTCACCTACTGATCCCAGAGCCCATCTCCCCTTCACCTACTGATCCCAGAGCCCATCTCCGCTTCACCTACTGATCCCAGAAGCTCTCCCCTTCAACTACTGATTCCAGAGCCCATCTCGCCTTCACCTATTAATCCAGAGCCCATCTCCCCTTCACCTATTAATCCAGGGCCCATCTCCCCTTCACCTATTTATCCAGAGCCCATCTCCCCTCACCTACTGATCCCAGAGCACATCTCCCCTTCAGCTACTGATCCCAGAGCCCATCTTCCCTTAACCTAATGATCCCAGAGACCATCTCCCCTTCACCTACTGGACCCAGAGCCGATCAGCCCTTCACCTACTGATCCCAGAGCCCATCTCCCCTTCACCTACTGATCTCATCCCATCTCCCCTTCACCTACTGATCCCAGAGCCCATCTCCCCTTCACCTAATGATCCCAGAGCCCATCAGCCATTCACCTACTGATCCCAGAACCCATCAGCCCTTCACCTACTGATACCAGAGCCCATCTCCCCTTCACCTAATGATCCCAGAGCCCATCAGCCCTTAACCTACTGATCCCAGAGCCCATCAGCCCTTCACCTACTGATCCCAGAGCCCATCAGCCCTCCACCCACTGATCTCAGAGCCCATCTCCCCTTCACCTATTAATCCAGAGCCCATCTCCCCTTCACCTACTGATCCCAGAGCCCATCAGCCCTTCACCTACCGATCCCAGAGCCCATCTCCTCTTCTCCTACTGATCCCAGAGCACATCTCCCCTTCACCTACCGATCCCAGAGCGCATCTCCGCTTCACCTACTGATCCCAGAGCCCATTTCCCCTTCACCTATTAATCCAGAGCCCATCTCCACTTCACCTACTGATCCCAGAGCCCCTTAGCCCTTCACCTACTGATCCCGGAGCCCATCTCCCCTTCACCCACAAATCCCAGAGCCCATCAGCCCTTCACCTACTGATCCCAGAGCCCATCTCACATTTTTCCCACTGATCCCAGAGCCCATCTGCCCATCACCTACTGATCCCAGACCCATCTCCCCTTCACCTACTGATCTCAGAGCCCATCTACCCTTCACGTACTGATCCCAGAGCCCATCAGCCCTTCACCCACTGATCCCAGAGCCCATCTCCCCTACACCCACTGATCCCAGAGCCCATCTACCCTTCACCTACTGATCCCAGAGCCCATCAGCCCTTCACCCACTGATCCCAGAGCCCATCTCCCCTTCACCCACTGATCCCAGAGCCCTTCAGCCCTTCACCGACTGATCCCAGAGTCCATCTCCCCTTCACCTACTGATCCCAGAGCCCATTAGCCCTCACCTACTGATCCCAGAGCCCATCTCCCATTCACCTACTGATCCCAGAGCCCTTCTCCCCTTCACCTACTGATCACAGAACCCATCTCCCCTTCACAACCTGATCCCAGATCCCATCTCCCCTTCACCCACTGAACCCAGAGCCCTTCAGCCCTTCACCTACTGATCCCAGAGCCCATCTCCTCTTCACCTACTGATCCCAGAGCACATCTCCCCTTCACCTACTGATTCCAGAGCCCATCTCCCCTTCACCTACTGATCCCAGAGCCCAACTCCCCATCACCTACTGATCCCAGAGCCCATCAGCACTTCACCCACTGATCCCAGAGCACATCTCCCCTTCACCTACTGATTCCAAAGCCCATCTCCCCTTCACCTACTGATCCCAGAGCCCAACTCCCCATCACCTACTGATCCCAGAGCCCAACTCCCCATCAC
The DNA here is from genome assembly GCF_030144855.1 of Hypanus sabinus. Lineage (NCBI taxonomy): Eukaryota > Metazoa > Chordata > Chondrichthyes > Myliobatiformes > Dasyatidae > Hypanus > Hypanus sabinus. The sequence goes on from NW_026781770.1 coordinate 19,898, forward strand.
CTACTGATCCCAGAGGACATCAGCACTTCATCCACTGATCCCAGAGCACATCTCCCCTTCACCTACTGATTCCAGAGCCCATCTCCCCTTCACCTACTGATCCCAGAGCCCAACTCCCCATCACCCACTGATCCCAGAGCATATCTCCCCTTCACCTACTGATTCCTGAGCCCATCTCCCATTCACCCACTGATCCCAGAGCCCATCTCCCCTTCACCTGCTGATCCCAGAGCCCATCAGCACTTCACCCACTGATCCCAGAGCCCAACTCCCCTTCACCCACTGATCACAGAGCCCATCTCCCCTTCACCTATTAATCCAGAGCGCATCTCCCCTCACCTACTGATCCCAGAGCCCCTCAGCCCTTCAGCTACTGATCCCAGAGCCCATCTCTCCTTGACCTACTGATCCCAGAGCCCATCTGCCCTTCACCTACTGATCTCTGAGCTCATCTCCCCTTCACCTACTGATCCCAGAGCCGATCTGCCCTTCACCTACTGATCCCAGAGCCCATCTCCCCTTCACCCACTGATCCCAGAGCCCATCTCCCCTTCACCTACTGATCCCAGAGCCCATCTCCCCTTCACCTACTGATCCCAGAGCCCATCTCCCCGTCACCTACTGATCCCAGAGCCCAGCTCCCCTTCACCTACTGATCACAGAACCCATCTCCCCTTCACCCACTGATCCCAGAGCCCATCTCCCCTTCACCCACTGATCCCAGAGCACATCTCCCCTTCACCTACTGATCCCAGAGCCCATCAGCCCTTCACCTACTGATCCCAGAGCCCATCTGCTCTTCACCTACTGATCCCAGATTCCATCTCCCCTTCACCTACTGATCACAGAGCCTATCTCCCCTTCACCCACTGATCCCAGAGCCCATCTCCCCTTCACCTTCTGATCCCAGAGCCCATCTCCCCATCACCTACTGATCCCAGAGCCCATCTCCCCTCCACCCGCTGATCCCAGAGCCCATCTGCCCTTCACCCACTGATCCCAGAGCCCAGCAGCCCTTCACCCACTGATCCCAGAACACATCTCCCCTTCACCCACTGATCCCAGAGCCCATCTCCCCTTCACCCACTGATCCCAGATCCCATCTCCCCTTCACCCACTGATCCCAGAGCCCATCTCCCCTTCACCCACTGATCCCAGAGCCCATCTCCCCTTCACCCACTGATCCCAGATCCCATCTCCCCTTCACCCACTGATCCCAGAGCCCATCTCCCCTTCACCCACTGATCCCAGAGCCCATCTCCCCTTCACCCACTGATCCCAGAGCCCATCTCCCCATCACCTACTGATCCCAGAGCCCATCTCCCCTCCACCCGCTGATCCCAGAGCCCATCTGCCCTTCACCCACTGATCCCAGAGCCCAGCAGCCCTTCACCCACTGATCCCAGAACACATCTCCCCTTCACCCACTGATCCCAGAGCCCATCTCCCCTTCACCCACTGATCCCAGAGCCCATCTCCCCTTCACCCACTGATCCCAGAGCCCATCAGCCCTTCATCCACTGATCCCAGAGCCCATCTCCCCTTCACCCACTGATCCCAGATCCCATCTCCCCTTCACCCACTGATCCCAGATCCCATCTCCCCTTCACCCACTGATCCCAGAGCCCATCTCCCCTTCACCCACTGATCCCAGAACCCATCTCCCCATCACCTACTGATCTCTGAGCCCATCTCCCCTTCACCTACTGATCCCAGAGCCCATCTCCCCTTCACCCACTGATCCCAGAGCCCCTCCCCTTCACCTACTGATCCCGGAGCCCATCAACCCTTCACCTACTATTCCCAGAGCCCATCTCCCCATCACCGACTGATCCCAGAGCCCATCTCCCCTTCACCCACTGATCCCAGAGCCCATCTCCCCTCCACCCGCTGATCCCAGAGCCCATCTGCCCTTCTCCCACTGATCCCAGAACCCATCACCCCTTTCACCCACTGATCCCAGATCCCATCAGCCCTTCACCCACTGATCCCAGAACACATCTCCCCTTCACCCACTGATCCCAGATCCCATCTCCCCTTCACCCACTGATCCCAGAGCCCATCTCCCCTTCACCCACTGATCCCAGAGCCCATCAGCCCTTCACCCAGTGATCCCAAAGCCCATCTCCCCTTCACCCACTGATCCCAGATCCCATCTCCCCTTCACCCTCTGATCCCAGAGCCCATCTCACCTTCACCCACTGATCCCAGAGCCCATCTCCCCTTCACCCACTGATCCCAGAGCCCATCTCCCCTTCACCCACTGATCCCAGATCCCATCTCCCCTTCACCCACTGATCCCAGAGCCCATCTCCCCTTCACCCACTGATCCCAGAGCCCATCAGCCCTTCACCCAGTGATCCCAAAGCCCATCTCCCCTTCACCCACTGATCCCAGATCCCATCTCCCCTTCACCCACTGATCCCAGAGCCCATCTCACCTTCACCCACTGATCCCAGAGCCCATCTCCCCTTCACCCACTGATCCCAGAGCCCATCTCCCCTTCACCCACTGATCCCAGATCCCATCTCCCCTTCTCCCACTGATCCCAGAGCCCATCAGCCCTTCACCCACTGATCCCCATGCCCAAGCTGTCCATGGAACCTCAGCCCGATAATTGGGACTCCAGCTAATCTTTGGGTCCCAGTTTTGGCCCTGTACTCACTGGAATTTAGAAAAATGCAGGGGATCTCATTGAAACGGACCGTATGTTGAAAGGACCAGATCTTAATATTAAGGGGCCACCTTTGAAATCAGTGATAAGGAGTAATTTGTTTAGCCGGTGATTAGTGAATGTGTGCAATGCTCTCCCACTGACTGCGGTAGAAGCCAAGTCTGATGATGTATTTAAGGGAGAAGTCGATCACTTCCTGTTTATTTTATTGCACGGAGTGTTGTGAACAAAGCGGATGAGCTTAGAGCGTGGATCAATACTTGGAGATATGATGTGGTGGCCATTACAGAGACTTGGATGGCTCAGGGACAGGAATGGTTACTTCGAGAGCCAGGCTTTAGATGTTTCAGAAAGGACCAGGTGGGAGGCAAAAGACGTGAAGGCATGGCACAGTTGATCAGAGATAGTGTCACGGCTGCAGAAAAGGTGGACATGTTGGAGGTTTGGTACAGGAAGGGGTCCATGAACTGTATGTTTTATTTAGGCCACGCAATAGTAACAGGAATATCGAGTAGCAGATAGGGAAACTGATCCTGGAAAGGTGTAATAATAACAGAATTGTCGTGATGGGAGATTTTAATTTCGCAAATATCGATTGGCATCTCCCTAGAGCAAGGGATTTAAATAGGGTGGAGTTTGTTAGGTGTGTTCAGGAAGGTTTCTTGACACAATATGTAAATAAGCCTACAAGAGGAGAGGCTGTACTTGACCTGGTATTGGGAAATGAACCTGGTCAGGTGTCAGATCTCTCAGTGGGAGAGATTTTGGAGATAGTGATCACAATTCCATCTCCTTTACATCAGCATTGGAGAGGGATAGGAACAGGCAAGTTAGGAAAGCGTTTAAAAACACAAAATGCCGGCAGAACTCAGCAGGCCAGACAGCATCTGTGGGAGGAGGTAGTGACGACGTTTTGGGCCGAAACCCTTCATCAGGAGTGAAGTAACATGAGATGTTCGAGGGGGGATAAGAAGTGGGGGGAGGGATGAAGTAGAGAGCTGGGAAGTGATGGGCTGGAGGGAAATGGGCTAGGGGGAAGGTAGAGAATTATGGGAAATAAAAGAAAAAGAAAGGTAGGGCTGGGAGGAGATTGTAGTGGGGGGGAAAGAGAAAGAGAAACAGACTAAAATTATAGATAGGGATGGGGTAAGGAGGGGGCAGGGGTATCAATGGAGGTCAGTGAGTTGGATGTTCATGCCGGCAGGAAGGAGGCTACCTAGGCGGGAGATAAGGTATTGCTCCATCGACCTGCGTGTGGCCTCATCTTGACGGTAGAGGAGTCCATGGACAGACATGTCGGAGTGGGAGTGGCCTGTGGAATTGAAGTGTGTGGCCACAGGGAGATCCCGCCAATGCTGGAGGACTGAGCGCCGGATGTGCTGGAGCTTTTGGAAAGCATCAACTTGGATAAGTTGCCGGGACCAAATGAACTGTACCCCAGACTACTGTGGGAGGTGGGGGAGGAGATTGCTGAGCCTCTGGCAACGATCTTTGCATCATCATTGGGGATGGGAGTGGTTTCGGAGGTTTGGAGGGTTGCAGATGTTGTTCCTTTATTCAAGAAAGGGGGTAGAGATAGCTAAGGAAATTATAGACCAGTGAGTCTTACCTCAGTGGTTGGTAAGTTGATTGGGAAGATCCTGTGAGACAGGATTTATGAACATTTGGCGAGGTATAATATGATTAGGAATAGTCAGCATGGCTTTGTCAAGGGCAGGTCGTGCCTTATGAGCCTGACTGAATTTTTTGAGGATGTGACTAAACACATTGATGAAGGTAGAGCAGTAGATGTAGTATATATGGATTTTAGCAAGGCATTTGATAAGTTACCCCATGCAAGGCTTACTGAGAAAGTAAGGAAGCATGGAATCCAAGGGGACATTGCTTTGTGGATCCAGAACTGGTTTGGCCGCAGAAGGCAAAGAGTGGTTGTAGATGGGTCATATTCTGCATGGAGGTCAGTGACTAGTGGAGTGCCTCAGGGAACTGTCCTGGGACCCTTACTGTTCGTGATTTTTAAAAATGACCTGGATGAGGAGGTGGAGGGATGGGTTAGTAAGTTTGCTGATGGCACAAAGGTTGGTGGTGTTGTGGATAATGTGGAGGGTTGTCAGAGGTTACAGCAGGATATCGATAGGATGCAAAAATTGGCTAAGAAGTGGCAGATGGAGTTCAACCCAGATAAGTGTGAAGTGGTTCTTTTTGGTAGGTCAAATATGATGGCAGAATATAGTATTAATGGTAAGACTCTTGGCAGTGTGGAGGATCAGAGGGATCTTGGGTCCGAGTCCACAGGATGCTCAAAGCATCTGCGCAGTTTGACAAGTATGTGAAGGTTAAGAAGGCGTACAGTGTATTGGCCTTCATCAATCATGGAATTGAATTTAGGAGCTGAGAGGTAATGTTGCAGCTCTATAGGACCCTGGTCAGACCCCACTTGGAGTACCGTGCTCAGTTCTGTTCTCCTCACTACAGGTAGGATGTTGAAGCAGAGGACATTTACAAGGATGTTGCCTGGATTGGGGAGCATACCTTATGAGAATAGGTTGAGTGAACTCGGCCTTTCCTCCTTGGAGTGAAGGAGGATGAGAGGTGACCTGATAGAGGTGTGCAAGATGATGAGAGGCATTGATCGTGTGGATAATCAGAGGCTTTTTCCCAGGGCTGAAATGGTTGCCACAAGAGGACACAGGTTTAAGGTGCTGGGGAGTAGGCACAGAGGAGATGCCAGGGGTAAGTCTTTTACTCAGAGAGTGGTGAGTGTGTGGAATGGGCTGCCAGCAATGCTGGTGGAGGCAGATACGATAGGGTCTATTAATAGACTTTTACATAGGTACATGGAGCTTAGTAAAATAGAGGGCTATAGGTAAGCCTAGTAATTTCTAAGGTAGGGACATGCTCGGCACAACTTTGTGGGCGGAAGGGCCTGTATTGTGCTGTAGGGTTTCTGTGTTTCCATGATCAGCCAGGGCATCAAAGGATATGGCAAGAAGGTATGTGTATGAGGTTGAGTGGAATGCAGGAACAGCATAATGGAATGGCAGAGCAGATTCGATGGGGTGAATGGCCTAATTTTGCTCCTAGGTCTTGTGGTCTTACGGTGTAAGGTTACAATTCAACTTTAAACTATCAATCTACTCACATTCTGTCAGCCAGTGTTTCTACAATTTACTCAACATTAGCACCTATACAACAACGCTCAGAGTACCAAATAATTGGTTATTTGGGTTTCCTCTCAGACAATTAATATCTACACAACTGATTGGTTAATCGGTTTGCCTGTCAGACAATCAATACCTACACAACTGATTGGTTAATCGGTTTGCCTGTCAGACAATCAATACCTACACAACTGATTGGTTAATCGGTTTGCCTCTCAGACGATCAATACCTACACAACTGATTGGTTAATCGGTTTGCCTGTCAGACAATCAATATCTACACAACTGATTGGTTAATCGGTTTGCCTGTCAGACAATCAATATCTACACAACTGATTGGTTAATCGGTTTGCCTCTCAGACGATCAATACCTTCACAACTGATTGGTTAATCGGGTTGCCTGTCAGATGATCAATACCTACACAATCGGTTCTGTATTAATGAGACGGTCTGTTGTTAGTACAAGTAAGACAGACCCATTGTGCTTTCCCTCACACAATCCCCATGCTCTGCCAACCCCCAGACCTGCTCTTCTCCTTAACAGCTCATCTCCAACATGACCTCCGACTACTTTGCAGCGAGACTCTGGGCCAAGATCACAGACAACACCACGCATGATGACAAGTACTACGAACCAGAGTCCGACACCAGCGAATCCCACGGCACCGCACACTTCTCATTGGTTGCTGAGGACGGCAGTGCTGTGTCGGTGACCAGCTCCATCAACATGCAGTAAGGCACTGGCCCCTCCTAGAACCTGGTGCTTCTGTAGTGGGTGGAGGGCGGGTCTGGGTGTGGGGAGAAGAGATGGACAGATGGGGAGATATGTCTGTGTGGGAGGGAGTGGGGGAGGGGTAGAATTGGGGGAAGGATGGAGCTGAGGGTCACTGGGGGGATAAGACGACTAGGGTTGAGTGCACAGGGTGGGTGGGGAGGGTCTGTGGGAAAGGACTCCCAGCCAATGGGCATCTGGAACTGAACAACCTCACCAGTAATGTCCACTGCAGCGTGGACCATCCCTGAACTGCCAGCCCAGCCTTAGTCTCCAGTGGCAACGACAGGACCAGACATTTTCCAGTCCAACAAAACCATTCCATAATACGTTTCAGTGCTGCCGAAGGGTTTCGGCCCAAAACATCAACTGTCCTCTCTTCCACGGATGCTGCCTGGCCTGCTGAGTTCCTCCAGCAGTTTGTGCGTGTTGCTTGGATTTCCAGCATCTTCAGATTTTCTCTTGTCCATAATACACTTCAATGGGATCATCTCTCATTGTTCTGAACCAGTGGGCACTGGATATTCAAAACCAAATCATACGTTAACCTTTCCACTCCCAGGATCTTTCTCATGAACCTCGTCTGGACCCCCTCCAAACCCTCCTCACGATACTCCAAGAATTATAAACCCTTATCACTACATCCTTGCTGAGTGCTCTCAAAATGAATGCTGACTTTGCATTTGCCTTCCTCATCGCATCAATCTGCAAGTTAGCCGCTGTTCTCCATAGGGACATGGAAATCTGCAGCACGTCGCCCACAATGCTAGGCGGACCAGGTCACCTACTCTGGAACCCGCCTAGGATGTCCCCAGCTCTCTCGTTTTCTAAGCTCCATGTACCCTGTTCTCTCGAAACTGCAGAGGTGTATGGCTGCTCAGTAACTGAAGTAATGCCGTACAGTGTTTGCTGCTGCACAGTTGCAGTTTTCATTTACACTCCATAACGTTTTATTAAAGCGTCACGTCGATCTCAGGCTGCTTTACCGTTTCTTGCTCAGAGGAACGGTTTGTCGACAGAGCTGTGAAAATCGATGGGAAGGAACGTTGAAGTTAACCTTTAGGAAATCCTGCGTGAGGACTCCCAAGTCACTTTGCATCTCTTAATTCTGGATTTTCTCCCCGTTAATGCCCCCTTGTTTCTTCTATCAAAGTGCATGACCATACACTTCCCTACACTGTATTCCATCTGCCTCTTTTTTTGTCCTTTCTCCTAATCTGCCTAAATCCTTCTGCAGACTCCCTGTTTGCTCAACACTACCTGCCCTTCCACCAGTCTCTGTGTCATCTGCAAATTGGCCACAGAACAAAAGACCGTAAGACATAGGAGCAGAATTAGGCCATTCAGCCCATCAAGTCTGTCCCGTCATTCCACCACGGCTGATCCCAGATCCCACTCAACCCCATACTCCTGCCTTCATATCATATCTATTAATGCCCTGACAGATCAGGGAACTGTCAATTTCAACTTTAAATATACTCAGGGACTTGTCCTCACCACAGTCTATGGCAGAGCATTCTACAGATTCACTACTCTCTGGCTGAAAACATTCCTCTTTACCTCTGTTCTAAAGGGTTGCCCCTCAATTCTGAGGCTGTGTCCTCTATTTCTGGATATCCCCTCCACAGGAAACATCTTCTCCACATCCACATTATCTAGTCCTTTTAATAGTCAGTCAACTTCAATGAGGTCCGCCCGCATTCTTCTAAATCCCAGTGGGTACAGGCCCAAAGCTGCCAAACATTCATCAAACCGCTGGATAGTTTACATCTGAACTGGAGGGGGACAAATATTCTTGCAGGTAAGTTTGCTAGAGAGGCTCCAGTGGATTTAAACCAGATACAAGGGAGAAGGGGAACCAGAGTGTAGGAACAGATGTATGGGAGAAGGAAGAAAAAGAAGACAGTAAAGTTCTTTGTACCATTAGAGATAAACAGAGAGGAAGAGGTGGAGAATTTCTTAAATGCATTTACTTTAATGCTAGGAGCATTGTAAGAAAGGTGGATGAGCTTTAAGCATGGATTGATACCTGGAAATATGATGTTGTAGCTATTAGTGAAACATGGTTGCAGGAGGGGTGTGATTAGCAACTAAATATTCTGGGATTTCATTGCTTCAGGTGTGATAGAATCAGAGAGACAAGAGGGGGAGGTGTTGCATTGCTTGTCAGAGAAAATATTACAGTGGTGCCCTGGCAGGATAGATTAGAGGGCTCGTCTAGGGAGGCTATTTGGGTGGAATTGAGGAATGGGAAAGGTGTAGTAACATTTATAGAGGTGTATTATAGACCACCTAATGGGGAGCGAGAATTGGAGGAGCAAATTTGTAAGGAGATAGCAGATATTTGTAGTAAGCACAGGTTTGTGATTGTGGGAGATTTTACTTTTCCATGCATGGACTGGGAAGCCCATACTGTAAAAGGGATGGATGGTTTGGAGTTTGAAAAATGTGTGCAGCATAGTTTTTTGCAGCAATACATAGAGGTACCAGCTAGAGAAGGGGCAGTGTTGGATCTCCTGTTAGGGAATGAGATAGGTCAGGTGACAGAGGTATGTGTTGGGGAGCACTTCGGGTCCAGTGATCACAGTACCGTTAGTTTCAATATAATTATGGAGAAAGATAGGACTGGATCCAGGGTTGAGATTTTTGATTTGGAGAAAGGCTAACTTTGAAGAGATGCAAAAGGATTTAGAAAGAGTAGATTGGGACAATTTGTTCTTTTGGAAGGATGTAATAGAGAAATGGAGGTCATGTAAAGGTGAAATTTTGAGGGTACAGAATCTTTATGTTGCTATTAGGTTGAAAGGAAACATTAAAAGTTTGAGAGAGCCATGATCTTCAAGGGATATTGGAAACTTGGTTCTGAAAAAGAGAGAGATCTAAAATTAATATAGGTAGCATGGAGTAAATGAGGTGCTCAAGGAATATAAAGAACGTAAAAAGAATCTTAAGAAAGAAATTAGAAAAGCTGAAAGAAGATACGAGGTTGCTTTGGCAAGTAAGCTGAAAATATATCCAAGGAGTTTCTACAGTTATGTTAATGGCAAAAGGATAGTGAGGGATAAAATTGGTCCCTTAGAGAATCAGAGTGGACAGTTAAGTGTGGAGCCGAAAGAGATGGGGGAGATTTTGAACAATTTCTTTTCTTCGGTATTCACTAAGGAGAAGGATATCGAATTGTGTAAGGTAAGGGAAACAAGTAGGGAAGTTATGGAAACTATGACGATTAAAGAGGAGGAAATGCTGGCACTTTTAAGGATTATAAAAGTGGATAAGTCTCTGAGTCCTGACAGGATATTCTGTAGGACCCTGAGGGAAGTTAGTGTAGAAATATCAGGGGCTCTGACAGAAATATTTCAAATGTCATTAGAAACGGGGATGGTGTCGGAGGATTGGTGTATTGCTCATGTTGTTCCATTGTTTAAAAGGGGTTCTAAGAGTAAACCTAGCAATTATAGGCCTGTCAGTTTGACGTCAGTGGTGGGTAAGTTAATGGAAAGTATTCTTAGAGATGGTATATATAATTATCTGGATAGACAGGGTCTGATTAGGAACAGTCAACATGGATTTATGAGTGGAAGGTCATGTTTGACAAATCTTATTGAATCTTTTGAAGAGGTTACTAAGAAAGTTGACAAGGGTAAAGCAGTGGATGTTGTCTATATGGACTTCAGTAAGGCCCTTGACAAGGTTCCACGTGGAAGGTTAGTTAGGAAGGTTCAATCATTAGGTATTAATATTGAAGTAGTAAAATGATTCAACTGTGGCTGGATGGGAGATGTCAGAGAGTAGGGGTGGATAACTGTTTGTCAGGTTGGAGACCAGTGACTAGCGGTGTGCCTCAGGGACCTGTACTGGGTCCAATGTTGTTTGTCAAATACATTAATGATCTGGATGATGGGGTGGTAAATTGGATTTGTAGGTATGCAGATGATACTAAGATAGGTGGCTTTGTGGATAATGAAGTAGGTTTCCAAAGCTTGCAGAGAGATTTAGGCCAGTTAGAAGAGTGGGCTGAAAACTGGCAGATGGAGTTTAATGCTGATAAGTGTGAGGTGCTACATTTTGGTAGGAATAATCTAAATAGGACATACATGGTAAATGGTAGGGCATTGAAGAATGCAGTAGAACAGAGTGATCTCGGAATAATGGTGCATAGTTCCCTGAAGGTGGAATCTCATGTGGATAGGGTGGTGAAGAAAGCTTTTGGTATGCTGGCCTTTATAAATCAGAGCATTGAGTATAGGAGTTGGGATGTAATGTTAAAATTGTACAAGGTATTGGTAAATAAGACCAAATTTGGAGTATTGTGTACAGTACTGGTCACCGAATTATACGGAAAGATGTCAACAAAATAGAGAGAGTACAGAGAAGATTTACTAGAAGTTACCTAGGACAGAGAAAGGTTGAACAATTTAGGTCTTTATTCTTTGGAGCACAGAAGGTTGAGGGGGGATTTGATGGAGGTATTTAAAATTATGAGGGGGATAGATAGAGTTGACGTGGATAGGCTTTTTCCATTGAGAGTAGGGGAGAGTCAAACAAGAGGACATGAGTTGAGAGTTAGGTGGCAAAAGTTTAGGGGTAACACAGGGGGGAGCTTCTTTACTCAGAGAGTGGTAGCTGTGTGGAACGAGCTTCCAGTAGAAGTGGTAGAGGCCGGTTCAATATTGTCATTTAAATTAAAATTGGATAGGTATACGGACAGGAAAGGACTGGAGGGTTATGGGCTGAGTGCAGGTCGGTGGGACTAGGTGAGAGTAAGCGTTCAGCACCGACTAGAAGGGCCGAGATGGCTTATTTCCATGCTGTGATTGTTATATGGTTATGTTAGCCCCCCCTTTCGTGGAATCATCCTCGTGAACCTCCTCTGGACTCTCCAATGACAGCACAACCTTTCTGAGATACGGGGCCCAGAACTGTTGACAATACTCCAAGTGCAGCCTGACATTATCTCCTTGCTTTTATATTCTCTCCCCTTTGAAATAAATGCCAACATTTCATTTGCCTTCTTTACCACAGAGTCAACCTGTAAATTAACCTTCGGGAAGCCTTGCCTGAGGACTCCTAAATCCCTTTGCTTGTCTGATGTTTGAATTTTCTCCCCATTTAGATATTAGTCCACACTATTGTTCCTTTCACCAAAATGCATTGTCATACATTTCCCAGCACTGTATTCCATCTGCCACTTTTTTGCCCATTCCTCCAATTTATCTAAGTCCTGCTGCAATGGCATTGCTTCCTCAGCACTACCTACTTATCTTTGTATCATCCTCAAACTTTGCCACAAAGACATCAATTCCATTATCCAAATCATTGACAAACAATATGAAAACCAGTTGTCCCAATACTGACCCCTGAGGAACACCTCTAGTCACTAGCAGCCAACTGGAAAATGCCTCTTTTATTCCCACTCTCTGCCTCCTGCCTGTCAGACATCCCTTTATCCATGCAATATCTTTCCTGTAATGCCACAGAATTCTATCTTGTTAAGCAGCCCCATGTGTGGCACCTTATCAAATGTCTTCTGAAAATCCAAGTAAGTGACATCCACTGCCTCTCCTTTGTCCACCCTGCTTGTTACTTCCACAAAAAACTCTAACAGATTTGTCAGGCAAGATTTCCCTTCATAGAAACCATGCTGACTTTGACTTACTTTATCATTAGTCCCCAAGTTCTCCTCATCCTTAATAATAGACTCCAACACTTTCCCAGCCTCTGAGGTTAGGCTAACCGGCCTATCATTTCCTTTATTTTGCCTTCCTCCCTTCTTAAAAAGTGAAGTGACATTTGCAATCTTCCAGTCCTCCGGGACCATGCCAGAATCAAGTGATTCAAGAAGGATCATGACCGATGCATCCGATATCTCCCAGGTGACTTATCCACCTTAAGACCTTTCAGTTTGCCCAGCACTTTTCCCTTTGTAATAGTAATGACAATCACTCCTGCTCCCTGACACTCTCAGACCTCTGGCACACTGCTAGTGTCTTCCACAGTGAAGACTGATGTAAAGTACTCATTATCTTCATCTGTCATTTCTTCATCCCCCATTACAACCTCACCAGCATCATTTTCCAGTGGTCCAATATCAACTCTCACCTCCCTTTTACTCTTTATATAACTGAGAAAACCTTTAGTATTCTGCTTTATTTTACTGGCCAGTTTGCCCCCGTATTTCATACGCTCGGCAGAGGATGGTATTGGGGATGGACTCAGAGAAGCTGTGCCGGAGGAGATGGTCGTCGGCTCGGAGGTTCGACGGACTCGGAGTCCGCTGCGGTCAGGTCACTTTCGGTGTGTGCTGTGTCTGCGAGGCTGGGTTCGATGGAGCTTCCATTGTGTGCTGCGTCTGCGAGGCTGAGTCGGGCAGTCCATAGCCCTGGAAGTCCATAGCGGGGGTATTCCCTTCAGCCGCCGGAGTGAGATGACGAGTCTGTCGGGACCCTGGGGACTTGTGGAAACAGTGTGGTGGTTTCTTTCAAACTTACAGTCTTTTAACATCTTTGGACTATTTTTACTGTGTCCACGGTCTGTTTTTTTTAATCAAATTATGCTATTGTTTGCACTGTTGTAACTATATGTTGTAATTATGTGGTTTTGTGCAGGTCTTGTAGCTTTAGTTTTTGGTCTTGTTTTGTCTGGTGGGATTGGAGCTCCTTTCCAGGAGAAGCGCTAAGATGGTAGTGCGATATTTATACGCAGCAGCCTCTCCGGACTCTGGATTGGGGATTGCCAATCGTTATGTGAATTTTCTGGTGTAGTCTATTTTATCAAGTGGTTTGTTGATATCATTCTGGAGAAACGTTGTCTCATTTTTTAACTGCATTGCATTTTTTTTAGTTGCCTTTTGTTGGTATTTAAAAGTTTCCCAATCACCCAAATTCCCACTCACTTTTGTTGCCTTAGACGCCCTTTCTGTGGCTTTTTTATGCAGTCCTTAACTTCCCTCGTCAGCCACAGTTGCCTACTCCTGCCATTTGAGAAATCTGTCCTGTGCCTTGTGAACTATTCCCGGTAACTTCAGCCATCTCTGTTCTGTCGTCATCCCCACCAGTATCCCCTCCAACCCACCTGGGCAAGCTCCTCTCTCATGCCTCTGGAATTCCCTTTATTCCATTGTGATACTGAAACATGTGACTTGTGCTTCTCCCTCTCCAATTGCGTTATGAATTCAATCATATTATGATCACTGCCTCCTCTGGGTTCTTTTCTGTTAAATTCCCCAATAAGATCTGGGTTATTCCACAACATCCAATTTAAGATGTCCTTTCCCCGAGTAGGCTCAAGCACAAGCTGCTCTAAAAAGCCATCTTGTAGGCATTCAACAAATACCCTCTCTTGTGATAGGACACCAAGCTGACTTACCCAAATCCCTTTGCAAAATGAAGTCCCAATTACAATTGTGTCATTACCTTCATTACATGCCTTTCCCAGCTCCGCTTGCAATCTCAACACCACATCTTGGCTACTATTTGGAGGCCGATATGTAATTCCTATTCTGTTTTTTTCACCCTTGCAGAATGAAGGAATAAATGCCATTGTTCATATCATTGCTAGAAAGCATGAGAAGGAGTGATCACAACACCGACCTCTGCGGGCCACCAACAGTCAGCTGACCAGAAAGTCTCCCATTATTCCCACTCTGCCTCCTGTCAGTCAGACAATCTTCCATCCCCTCGTACCATTCCTGTAATACCATGGGTTCTTATCTTGTACAGCGGGCTTATCTACAGCTTCTTGTCAAAGGCCTTCTGAAAATCCAGTTTAGCATCCTCCACCGACTCTCCTTTGTCTTGTCAAAGAACTCCAACAGATTTATCAGGCCAGATTTCCCCATAAGGAAAATATGCTGAGTTTGGCCTGTCTTATCAATGTGTCACCAATTACCCTGAAACCTCATCGTTAACAATGGACTCCAACATTTTCCCAACCATTTGAGTTAGGCTAACTGGCCATAATTTCTATTCTCTTGCCTCCCTCCCTTAAAGAGTGGAGGGACATTTACAATTTTCCTGTACTCCGGAATCATTGAGGAATCCAGTGGATTTTGAACTATCATTACTAATGCCACCACAATCTCCTCAGCTACTTCTTTCAGATCTCTGGGGTGTAGTTCATCTGGTCCATTTACATTTTTCACCTTCTCCTTAGTAATACCAAATACACTCCCATTCCCTGACGTTCTCAAATTACTGGTATTCTATCTGTATCTTCCACAGTAAAGACTGACACAAAATATTTATTGAGTTCATCCACCATTTTGTCTGCCTCCCATTGCTACGCCTTCAGCATAACTTTCCAGCAGCGTGATATCCACTCTGCCTCTCTTTTACTCTCAATATATTTATATATTTGGAAAAATAAAACCCTTTTACATGATTTGCTGGCCTGACCTCATATTTCGTCTTTCCGCTCCTTTCTGCTTTTTTAGTTGCCTTCTATTGGTTTTTAAAAGCTTCCCAATCCTACAACTTCCCACTAATGTTTGCTTTGTTGTATGCCCTATCTTTTGCTTTGAAAAACTTGGTTTTCAGGGCATGATTAGCACCGACTATTGGCAACTTCGAATACCTGTGGAGTACCATCTGCAGCGACGGTGGCCTTGATAAAGAAGTCACGTCTAGGATCCAGAAAGCAAGGCTCCGGGTCAAAGTTCTACAGCACAAAGACATTCGCCTCTCCACTAATCTGAAAGTTTGGGTCCGAAACATCGTCACTACCTCCTCCCATAGATTCTGTCTGGCCTGCTGAGTTCTGCCAGCATTTTGTGTTTTTATTTATTTCCAGCATCTGCAGATTCACTGGTGTTTACAATGCTGCTGTGGTCTCATCACTTCTATATTGCTGTGAAACCTGGACACTGCATCGCAGACATCTCAAACAGCTTGAACAGTTCCACAATCGTGCAAATCCGCTGGCAAGACCGTATCTCCAACCTGACAGTCCTGGACCGAGCCAATTCCACAGGCATTGAAGCCAGGGTTTTGAAGGCTCAGCTCAGATGGACCGGCCGTGTGATCCGCACGGATGAGTACAGAATGCCACGTCAGTTGTTCTACGGAGAACTGGAGCAGGGCAACCGTGCCCAAGGTCGCCCAAGGACAACCTGAATTCAAACCTCAAGTGGGCCAAACTCCAGCCCCGCAATCTCGAACACTCTGCTGCTGACCGGTCCAAGTGGCGCAATCTACGCTCCAAGGCAGCCAACAACCTCCAAGCCAACTGGCGCATGCAGCGCCTCAGGGCGAGTCAAGAGAGACACAGGAAGGCGTCCGCTCCTGCCCCAGCAGGCGGAGCTCCTTGCCCCATCTGCGCTTCTGATTCGGCCTCAGAAGTCATATGCGTGCCCACAGACGGTGACCGCGCAACACACTCGTCTTGCTCGGACTTGGAGAGACTACTACTCACCCAGCCTTTCAGCACTGTGGTCCATATTCCAGGGAAGTGTTATCCGAAGTGCCGATGAAAGGGCTCAGCTTGAAACTCCGACTGTCCGTTGGTGCTGCCTGACCTGCGGACCTCCTCCAGCGGTCGGTGTGTGTTGCTGAGATCCTGGAGGAATCGATCAACCCTGGAACGAGAGTGAGATCCTCTCACTGCACCCGACATTCCCTCCCCACCCGACATTCCCTCCCGCTTACAAATACGTCCTTGTGAACTTTACTTTTGTTTGACGTCCCTGTCACCTAAATTTGTTTAGCTAGTGATGCAGTCCACAGTCTCCCAGTTCCAGAGACCCGGGCTCGGTCCTGACCTTGGGGGCTGTCTGTGTGGTGTTTCTGATTTGCTCCCCATCACGTGGGTCAGTAGGTTACTTGGCCAAGGTAAGTTCCGTCAGTGTATATCGGTATATGGTAGAATCAGAGCAATGATGGGGATGTCGGGAGAATGAATTACTAGTGAAACTGGGTGGTTGGTGCTCAGCATGGACTAGGTGGGCTGAAGGGCCTCACTCTGTGCTTTATCTCCATGACAATATCAATCCTTCCTGTTGCAGTTTTGGATCCAAGGTGAGGTCTAACACCAGTGGCATCATCTTCAACAATCAAATGGACGACTTCTCCACCCCGGGCCACAACAATTATTACGGTGTTTCACCTTCGGCTCCAAACTTCATCGAACCAGGTCAGTTGGTTTCTGCAGAGCTGTTCCCGTGGAGTGGCATGACCAGGGCTGTGTCCATGGAGTGGCATGATCAGGGCTGTGTCTGTGGAGTGGCATGATCAGAGCTGTGTCCATGGAGTGGCATGACCAGGGCTGTGTCCGTGGAGTGGCATGATCAGGGCTGTGTCCATGGAGTGGCATGACCAGGGCTGTGTCCCTGGAGTGGCATGATCAGGGCTGTGTCCATGGAGTGGCATGACCAGGGCTGTGTCCGTGGAGTGGCATGATCAGAGCTGTGTCCATGGAGTGGCATGATCAGGACTGTGTCCGTGGAGTGGCATGATCAGGGCTGTGCCTATGGAGTGGCATGATCAGGACTGTGCCCATGGAGTGGCATGATCAGGGCTGCGCCCTTACAGAGGAATGATCAGGGCTGTGTACGTGGAGTGGCATGATCAGGGCTGTGTCCAGTGAGTGTCATGATCAGGGCTGTGTCCGTGGAGTGGCATGATCAGGTCTGTGTCCGTGGACTGGCATGATCAGGGCTGTGCCCGTGGAGTGGCATGATCAGGGCTGCGCCCATGGACTGGCATGATCAGGGCTGTTTCCATTGAGTGTCATGATCAGGGCTGTGTCCATTGAGTGTCATGATCAGGGCTGTGTCCGTGGAGTGGCATGATCAGGGCTGTGTCCGTGGAGTGGCATGATCAGGTCTGTGCCCGTGGACTGGCATGATCAGGGCTGTGTCCGTGGAGTGGCATGACCAGGGCTGTGTCCGTGGACTGGCATGATCAGGGCTGTGTCCGTGGAGTGGCATGATCAGGGCTGTGTCCATGGAGTGGCATGATTAGGCCCTCTGTCTGTGGAGAGCCATTATCGGTGCTGTGTCCATGGAGGGGAATGATCAGGGTTGTATCCGTGGAATGGCATGATCAGGGCTGTGTCCGTGGAGTGGCATGATCAGGACTGTGCCCGTGGAGTGGCATGATCAGGGCTGTGTCCCTGGGGTGTCAACATAAGGACTGTCCCCGAGGACTGGCATGATCAGTGCTGTGTCCATTGAGTGGCATGATCAGGGCTGTGCCCGTGGACTGGCTTGATCAGGGTTGCGTCCATGGAGTGGCATGATCATGTCTATACCCGTGTAGTTGCATGATCTGGGCTGTACGCAAGGAGAGGCATGATCAGGATTGTCTCCATGGAGTGGCATGATCAGGGCTGTGTCCGTGGAGTGGCATGATCAGGGCTGTTTCCATGGAGTGGCATGATAAGGGCTGTGTCCGTGGAGAGGCAAGATCAGTTCTGTGTCCATGGAGTGGCATGATCAGGGCTGTATCCGTGCAGTGGCAAGATCAGGACTGCGCCCATGGAGTGGCATGATCAGGGCTGTGTCCGTGGAGTGGCATGATCAGGGCTGTGTCCGTGGAGTGGCATGATCAGGGCTGTGTCCGTGGAGTGGCATGATCAGGACTGTGTCCGTGGAGTGGCATGATCAGGGCTGTGTCCGTGGAGTGGCATGATCAGGGCTGTGTCCGTGGAGTGGCATGATCAGGACTGTGTCCGTGGAGTGGCATGATCAGGGCTGTGTCCGGGGAGTGGCATGATCAGGACTGTGTCTGTGGAGTGGCATGATCAGGGCTGTTTCCATGGAGTGGCATGATCAGGTCTGTGTCCGTGGAGTGGCAAGATCAGGACTGTGTCCATGCAGTGGCATGATCAGGGCAGTGTCCGTGGAGTGGCAAGATCAGGACTGTGCCCATGGAGTGGCATGATCAGGGCTGCGTACGTGGAGTGGCATGATCAGGGCTGTGTCCGTGGAGTGGCATGATCAGGTCTGTGCCCGTGGACTGGCATGATCAGGGCTGTGTCCGTGGAGTGGCAAGATCAGTTCTGTGTCCATGGAGTGGCATGATCAGGGCTGTGTCCGTGGAGTGGCAAGATCAGGACTGTGCCCATGGAGTGGCATGATCAGGGCTGTTTCCATGGAGTGGCATGATAAGGGCTGTGTCCGTGGAGTGGCAAGATCAGTTCTGTGTCCATGGAGTGGCATGATCAGGGCTGTGTCCGTGCAGTGGCAAGATCAGGACTGCGCCCATGGAGTGGCATGATCAGGGCTGTGTCCGTGGAGTGGCATGATCAGGACTGTGTCCGTGGAGTGGCATGATCAGGACTGTGTCCGTGGAGTGGCATGATCAGGGCTGTTTCCATGGAGTGGCATGATCAGGGCTGTGTCCGTGGAGTGGCAAGATCAGGACTGTGTCCATGCAGTGGCATGATCAGGGCTGTGTCCGTGGAGTGGCAAGATCAGGACTGTGCCCATGGAGTGGCATGATCAGGGCTGTGTCCGTGGAGTGGCATGATCAGGGCTGTGTCCGTGGAGTGGCATGATCAGGTCTGTGCCCGTGGACTGGCATGATCAGGGCTGTGTCCGTGGAGTGGCATGACCAGGCTGTGTCCGTGGACTGGCATGATCAGGGCTGTGTCCGTGGAGTGGCATGATCAGGGCTGTGCCCCTGGGGTGGCAACATCAGGACTGTCCCCGAGGACTGGCATGATCAGTGCTGTGTCCATTGAGTGGCATGATCAGGGCTGTGCCCGTGGACTGGCTTGATCAGGGTTGTGTCCATGGAGTGGCATGATCATGTCTATACCCGTGTAGTTGCATGATCTGGGCTGTACGCAAGGAGAGGCATGATCAGGATTGTCTCCATGGAGTGGCATGATCAGGGCTGTGTCCGTGGAGTGGCATGATCAGGACTGTGTCCGTGGAGTGGCATGATCAGGGCTGTGTCCGTGGAGTGGCAAGATCAGGACTGTGTCCATGGAGTGGCATGATCAGGGCTGTGTCCGGGGAGTGGCATGATCAGGGCTGTGTCCGTGGAGTGGCAAGATCAGGATTGTCTCCATGGAGTGGCATGATCAGGGCTGTGTCCGGGGAGTGGCATGATCAGGACTGTGTCCGTGGAGTGGCATGATCAGGGCTGTGTCCGTGGAGTGGCATGATCAGGACTGTGTCTGTGGAGTGGCATGATCAGGGCTGTGTCCGTGGAGTGGCATAATCAGGACTGTGCCCGTGGAGTGGCATGATCAGGACTGTGCCCGTGGAGTGGCATGATCAGGGCTGTGTCCATGGAGTGGCATGATCAGGGCTGTGTCCGTGGAGTGGCATAATCAGGGCTCTGCACATGGACTGGCATGATCAGGACTGTGTCCATGGAGTGGCATGATCAGGGCTGTATCCGTGGAGTGGCAAAATCAGGACTGTGCCCGTGGAGTGGCATGATCAGGGCTGCGCCCGTGCAGGGGCATGATCAGGGCTGTGCCCGTGGAGAGGCATGATCAGGTCTGTGCCCGAGGTGAGGCATAATCAGGGCTGTGCCTGAGAAGGGGCATGATCAGGGCTGTGCCGGTGCAGTGGCATGACCAGGGCTGGGCAAATGGACTGGCATGATCAGGGCTGTTCCCATGCAATGGCATAATCAGGACTGTGCCCGAGGAGTGGCATGATCAGGGCTGTGTCCGTGGAGTGGCAAGATC
Organism: Hypanus sabinus; assembly: GCF_030144855.1. Taxonomy (NCBI): domain Eukaryota; kingdom Metazoa; phylum Chordata; class Chondrichthyes; order Myliobatiformes; family Dasyatidae; genus Hypanus; species Hypanus sabinus. Next base: position 40,146 of record NW_026781770.1, read on the forward strand.
AGGACTGTGCCCATGGAGTGGCATGATCAGGGCTGTTTCCATGGAGTGGCATGATAAGGGCTGTGTCCGTGGAGTGGCAAGATCAGTTCTGTGTCCATGGAGTGGCATGATCAGGGCTGTGTCCGTGCAGTGGCAAGATCAGGACTGCGCCCATGGAGTGGCATGATCAGGGCTGTGTCCGTGGAGTGGCATGATCAGGACTGTGTCCGTGGAGTGGCATGATCAGGGCTGTGTCCGGGGAGTGGCATGATCAGGACTGTGTCCGTGGAGTGGCATGATCAGGGCTGTTTCCATGGAGTGGCATGATCAGGGCTGTGTCCGTGGAGTGGCAAGATCAGGACTGTGTCCATGCAGTGGCATGATCAGGGCTGTGTCCGTGGAGTGGCAAGATCAGGACTGTGCCCATGGAGTGGCATGATCAGGGCTGTGTCCGTGGAGTGGCATGATCAGGGCTGTGTCCGTGGAGTGGCATGATCAGGTCTGTGCCCGTGGACTGGCATGATCAGGGCTGTGTCCGTGGAGTGGCATGACCAGGCTGTGTCCGTGGACTGGCATGATCAGGGCTGTGTCCGTGGAGTGGCATGATCAGGGCTGTGCCCCTGGGGTGGCAACATCAGGACTGTCCCCGAGGACTGGCATGATCAGTGCTGTGTCCATTGAGTGGCATGATCAGGGCTGTGCCCGTGGACTGGCTTGATCAGGGTTGTGTCCATGGAGTGGCATGATCATGTCTATACCCGTGTAGTTGCATGATCTGGGCTGTACGCAAGGAGAGGCATGATCAGGATTGTCTCCATGGAGTGGCATGATCAGGGCTGTGTCCGTGGAGTGGCATGATCAGGACTGTGTCCGTGGAGTGGCATGATCAGGGCTGTGTCCGTGGAGTGGCAAGATCAGGACTGTGTCCATGGAGTGGCATGATCAGGGCTGTGTCCGGGGAGTGGCATGATCAGGGCTGTGTCCGTGGAGTGGCAAGATCAGGATTGTCTCCATGGAGTGGCATGATCAGGGCTGTGTCCGGGGAGTGGCATGATCAGGACTGTGTCCGTGGAGTGGCATGATCAGGGCTGTGTCCGTGGAGTGGCATGATCAGGACTGTGTCTGTGGAGTGGCATGATCAGGGCTGTGTCCGTGGAGTGGCATAATCAGGACTGTGCCCGTGGAGTGGCATGATCAGGACTGTGCCCGTGGAGTGGCATGATCAGGGCTGTGTCCATGGAGTGGCATGATCAGGGCTGTGTCCGTGGAGTGGCATAATCAGGGCTCTGCACATGGACTGGCATGATCAGGACTGTGTCCATGGAGTGGCATGATCAGGGCTGTATCCGTGGAGTGGCATGATCAGGGCTGTGTCCATGGAGTGGCATGATCAGGGCTGTGTCCATGGAGTGGCAAAATCAGGGCAGTATCCGTGGAGTGGCATGATCAGGGCTCTGTCCGTGGAGTGGCAAAATCAGGACTGTGCCCGTGGAGTGGCATGATCAGGGCTGCGCCCGTGCAGGGGCATGATCAGGGCTGTGCCCGTGGAGAGGCATGATCAGGTCTGTGCCCGTGGAGAGGCATGATCAGGTCTGTGCCCGAGGTGAGGCATAATCAGGGCTGTGCCTGAGAAGGGGCATGATCAGGGCTGTGCCGGTGCAGTGGCATGACCAGGGCTGGGCAAATGGACTGGCATGATCAGGGCTGTTCCCATGCAATGGCATAATCAGGACTGTGCCCGAGGAGTGGCATAATCAGGACGGTGCCCGTGGAGTCACATGATGAGGGCTGTGTCCGTGGAGTGGCATGATCAGGGCTGTTTCCATGGAGTGGCATGATCAGGTCTATACCCGTGGAGTTGCATGATCAGGGCTGTGCCCATGGACTGGCATGATCAGGGCTGTTTCCATGGAGTGGCATGATCAGGTCTATACCCGTGGAGTTGCATGATCAGGGCTGTGCCCATGGACTGGCATGATAAGACCTGTGCTGTGGAGTTGTATTATCAGAAATGTGCCCGTGGAGAGGCATGATCAGGAGTGTATCCATGGAGAGGCATGATCAGGGCTGTGCCCCTGGAGTGGCATGATCAGGGCTGTGCCCTTGGAGTGGCATGATCAGGGCTGTGCCCTTGGAGTGGCATGATCAGGGCTGTTTCCATGGAGTGGCATGATCAGGGCTGTGCCCCTGGGGTGGCAACATCAGGACTGTCCCCGAGGACTGGCATGATCAGTGCTGTGTCCATTGAGTGGCATGATCAGGGCTGTGCCCGTGGACTGGCTTGATCAGGGTTGTGTCCATGGAGTGGCATGATCATGTCTATACCCGTGTAGTTGCATGATCTGGGCTGTACGCAAGGAGAGGCATGATCAGGATTGTCTCCATGGAGTGGCATGATCAGGGCTGTGTCCGTGGAGTGGCATGATCAGGACTGTGTCCGTGGAGTGGCATGATCAGGGCTGTGTCCGTGGAGTGGCAAGATCAGGACTGTGTCCATGGAGTGGCATGATCAGGGCTGTGTCCGGGGAGTGGCATGATCAGGGCTGTGTCCGTGGAGTGGCAAGATCAGGATTGTCTCCATGGAGTGGCATGATCAGGGCTGTGTCCGGGGAGTGGCATGATCAGGACTGTGTCCGTGGAGTGGCATGATCAGGGCTGTGTCCGTGGAGTGGCATGATCAGGACTGTGTCTGTGGAGTGGCATGATCAGGGCTGTGTCCGTGGAGTGGCATAATCAGGACTGTGCCCGTGGAGTGGCATGATCAGGACTGTGCCCGTGGAGTGGCATGATCAGGGCTGTGTCCATGGAGTGGCATGATCAGGGCTGTGTCCGTGGAGTGGCATAATCAGGGCTCTGCACATGGACTGGCATGATCAGGACTGTGTCCATGGAGTGGCATGATCAGGGCTGTATCCGTGGAGTGGCATGATCAGGGCTCTGTCCGTGGAGTGGCAAAATCAGGACTGTGCCCGTGGAGTGGCATGATCAGGGCTGCGCCCGTGCAGGGGCATGATCAGGGCTGTGCCCGTGGAGAGGCATGATCAGGTCTGTGCCCGAGGTGAGGCATAATCAGGGCTGTGCCTGAGAAGGGGCATGATCAGGGCTGTGCCGGTGCAGTGGCATGACCAGGGCTGGGCAAATGGACTGGCATGATCAGGGCTGTTCCCATGCAATGGCATAATCAGGACTGTGCCCGAGGAGTGGCATGATCAGGGCTGTGTCCGTGGAGTGGCAAGATCAGGACTGTGCCCATGGAGTGGCATGATCAGGACTGTGTCCGTGGAGTGGCAAGATCAGGACTGTGCCCATGGAGTGGCATGATCAGGGCTGTTTCCATGGAGTGGCATGATAAGGGCTGTGTCCGTGGAGTGGCAAGATCAGTTCTGTGTCCATGGAGTGGCATGATCAGGGCTGTGTCCGTGCAGTGGCAAGATCAGGACTGCGCCCATGGAGTGGCATGATCAGGGCTGTGTCCGTGGAGTGGCATGATCAGGACTGTGTCCGTGGAGTGGCATGATCAGGGCTGTGTCCGGGGAGTGGCATGATCAGGACTGTGTCCGTGGAGTGGCATGATCAGGGCTGTTTCCATGGAGTGGCATGATCAGGGCTGTGTCCGTGGAGTGGCAAGATCAGGACTGTGTCCATGCAGTGGCATGATCAGGGCTGTGTCCGTGGAGTGGCAAGATCAGGACTGTGCCCATGGAGTGGCATGATCAGGGCTGTGTCCGTGGAGTGGCATGATCAGGGCTGTGTCCGTGGAGTGGCATGATCAGGTCTGTGCCCGTGGACTGGCATGATCAGGGCTGTGTCCGTGGAGTGGCATGACCAGGCTGTGTCCGTGGACTGGCATGATCAGGGCTGTGTCCGTGGAGTGGCATGATCAGGGCTGTGCCCCTGGGGTGGCAACATCAGGACTGTCCCCGAGGACTGGCATGATCAGTGCTGTGTCCATTGAGTGGCATGATCAGGGCTGTGCCCGTGGACTGGCTTGATCAGGGTTGTGTCCATGGAGTGGCATGATCATGTCTATACCCGTGTAGTTGCATGATCTGGGCTGTACGCAAGGAGAGGCATGATCAGGATTGTCTCCATGGAGTGGCATGATCAGGGCTGTGTCCGTGGAGTGGCATGATCAGGACTGTGTCCGTGGAGTGGCATGATCAGGGCTGTGTCCGTGGAGTGGCAAGATCAGGACTGTGTCCATGGAGTGGCATGATCAGGGCTGTGTCCGGGGAGTGGCATGATCAGGGCTGTGTCCGTGGAGTGGCAAGATCAGGATTGTCTCCATGGAGTGGCATGATCAGGGCTGTGTCCGGGGAGTGGCATGATCAGGACTGTGTCCGTGGAGTGGCATGATCAGGGCTGTGTCCGTGGAGTGGCATGATCAGGACTGTGTCTGTGGAGTGGCATGATCAGGGCTGTGTCGGTGGAGTGGCATAATCAGGGCTCTGCACATGGACTGGCATGATCAGGACTGTGTCCCTGGAGTGGCATGATCAGGGCTGTATCCGTGGAGTGGCAAAATCAGGGCTCTGTCCGTGGAGTGGCAAAATCAGGACTGTGCCCGTGGAGTGGCATGATCAGGGCTGCGCCCGTGCAGGGGCATGATCAGGGCTGTGCCCGTGGAGAGGCATGATCAGGTCTGTGCCCGAGGAGTGGCATGATCAGGGCTGTGTCCATGGAGTGGCATGATCAGGGCTGTGTCCATGGAGAGGCATGATCAGGACTGTGCCCGTGGAGTCACATGATGAGGGCTGTGTCCGTGGAGTGGCATGATCAGGTCTGTGCCCGTGGACTGGCATGATCAGGGCTGTTTCCATGGAGTGGCATGATCAGGTCTATACCCGTGGAGTTGCATGATCAGGGCTGTGCCCATGGACTGGCATGATAAGACCTGTGCTGTGGAGTTGTATTATCAGAAATGTGCCCGTGGAGAGGCATGATCAGGAGTGTATCCATGGAGAGGCATGATCAGGGCTGTGCCCCTGGAGTGGCATGATCAGGGCTGTGCCCTTGGAGTGGCATGATCAGGGCTGTGCCCTTGGAGTGGCATGATCAGGGCTGTTTCCATGGAGTGGCATGATCAAGATTGTGTCCATGGAGGGGCATGATCAGGGATCTGCCCGTGGAGTGGCATGATCAGGACTGTGTCCGTGGAGTGGCATGATCAGGGATCTGCCCGTGGAGTGGCATGATCAGGACTGTGTCCGTGGAGTGGCATGATCAGGAATGTGCCCGAGAAGTGGCATGATCAGGGCTGTGTCCATGGAGTGGCATGATCAGGACTGTGCCCGTGGACTGGCATGATCAGGACTGTGTCCGTGGAGTGGCATGATCAGGACTGTGCCCGTGGACTGGCATGATCAGGACTGTGTCCATGGAGTGGCATGATCAGGACTGTGTCAGTGGAGTGGCATGATCAGGACTGTGTCCGGGGAGTGGCATGATCAGGGCTGTGTCCGGGGAGTGGCATGATCAGGACTGTGCCCGTGGACTGGCATGATCAGGACTGTGTCCATGGAGTGGCATGATCAGGACTGGGTCCGTGGAGTGGCATGATCAGGACTGTGTCCGTGGAGTGGCATGATCAGGACTGTGTCCGAGGAGAGGCATGATCAGGACTGTGCCGGGGGAGTGGCATGATCAGGACTGTGTCCGTGGAGTGGAATGATCAGGGCTGTTTCCATGGAGTGGCATGATCAGGACTGGGTCCGTGGAGTGGCATGATCAGGACTGTGTCCGTGGAGTGGCATGATCAGGGCTCTGTCCGTGGAGTGGCATGATCAGGGCTGTGCCCCTGGAGTTGCATGATCAGGACTGTGCCCGAGGACTGGCATGATCAGGGCTGTGTCCATTGAGTGGCATGATCAGGGCTGTGTCCGAGGGGTGGCATGATCAGGGCTGTGACCGTGGAGTGGCATGATCAGGACTGTGTCCGAGGACTGGCATGATCAGGGCTGTGCCCGTGGAGTGGCATGATCAGGGCTGTGTCCATTGAGTGGCATGATCAGGGCTGTGTCCGAGGGGTGGCATGATCAGGGCTGTGACCGTGGAGTGGCATGATCAGGACTGTGTCCGAGGACTGGCATGATCAGGGCTGTGCCCGTGGAGTGGCATGATCAGGACTGTGTCCGAGGGGCGGCATGATCAGGAATGTGTCCGTGCAGAGGCATGATCAGGACTGTGCCCATGGAGTGGCATGATCAGGCCTCTGTCTGTGGAGTGGCATTATCGGTGCTGTGTCCATGGAGTGGCATGATCAGGGCTGTGTACATTGAGTGGCATGATCAGGACTGTGTCCGTGGAGTGGCATGATCAGGACTGTGTCCATGGAGTAGCATGATCAGGGCTGTGTACATGGAGTGGCATGATCAGGACGGGGTCCGTGGAGTGGAATGATCAGGACTGTGTCCTTGGAGTAGCATGATCAGGGCTGTGTACATGGAGTGGCATGATCAGGACTGTGTCCGTGGAGTGGCATGATCAGGGCTCTGTCCGTGGAGTGGCATGATCAGGGCTGTGCCCCTGGAGTTGCATGATCAGGACTGTGCCCGAGGACTGGCATGATCAGGGCTGTGTCCGAGGGGTGGCATGATCAGGACTGTGCCAGTGGAGTGGCATCATCAGGGCTGTGTCCGTGGAGTGGCATGATCAGGACTGTGTCCGAGGGGTGGCATGATCAGGACTGTGTCCGAGGGGTGGCATGATCAGGACTGTGTCCGGGGAGTGGCATGATCAGGGCTGTGTCCGTGGAGTGGCACGATCAGGGCTGTGTCCGGGGAGTGGCACGATCAAGACTGTGTCCATGGAGTGGCATGATCAGGACTGTGTCCGTGGAGTGGCATGATCAGGACTGTGACCATGGAGTGGCATGATCAGGGCTGTGTCCGTGGAGTGGCATGATCAGGACTGTGTCCGTGGAGTGGCACGATCAGGACTGTGTCCATGGAGTGGCATGATCAGGGCTGTGTCCGGGGAGTGGCATGATCAGGGCTGTGTCCGTGGAGTGGCAAGATCAGGATTGTCTCCATGGAGTGGCATGATCAGGTCTGTGTCCCAGCAGAGGCATGATCAGGACTGTGTCCGTGGAGTGGCATGATCAGGGCTGTGTCCGTGGAGTGGCATGATCAGGACTGTGTCTGTGGAGTGGCATGATCAGGGCTGTGTCCGTGGAGTGGCATAATCAGGACTGTGCCCGTGGAGTGGCATGATCAGGACTGTGCCCGTGGAGTGGCATGATCAGGGCTGTGTCCGTGGACTGGCATGATCAGGGCTGTGTCCGTGGAGTGGCATGATCAGGAATGTGTCCGTGGAGTGGCATGATCAGGACTGTGTCCGAGGGGTGGCATGATCAGGACTGTGTCCGAGGAGAGGTATGATCAGGGCTGTGCCCGTGGAGTGGCATGATCGGGACTGTGTCCGAGGGGTGGCATGATCAGGACTGTGCCCATGGAGTGGCATGATCAGGGCTGTGTCCGTGGAGAGGCATGATCAGGGCTGAGACCGTGGAGAGGCATGATCAGGACTGTGTCCGTGGAGTGGCATGATCAGGACTGTGTCCGAGGAGAGGCATGATCAGGACTGTGTCCATGGAGTGGCATGATCAGGACTGAGTCAGTGGAGTGGCACGATCAGGACTGTGTCCGGGGAGTGGCATGATCAGGGCTGTGTCCGGGGAGTGGCATGATCAGGACTGTGTCCGTGGAGTGGCATGATCAGGGCTGTGTCCGTGTAGTGGCACGATCAGGACTGTGTCCATGGAGTGGCATGATCAGGACTGTGTCCGTGGAGTGGCATGATCAGGACTGTGTCCGTGGAGTGGCATGATCAGGACTGTGTCCATGGAGTGGCATGATCAGGACTGTGTCCGTGGAGTGGCATGATCAGGGCTGTGTCCGTGGAGTGGCATGATCAGGACTGTGTCCGTGGAGTGGCACGATCAGGACTGTGTCCATGGAGTGGCATGATCAGGGCTGTGTCCGGGGAGTGGCATGATCAGGGCTGTGTCCGTGGAGTGGCAAGATCAGGATTGTCTCCATGGAGTGGCATGATCAGGGCTGTGTCCGGGGAGTGGCATGATCAGGGCTGTGTCCGTGGAGTGGCATGATCAGGACTGTGTCTGTGGAGTGGCATGATCAGGGCTGTGTCCGTGGACTGGCATGATCAGGGCTGTGACCGTGGAGTGGCATGATCAGGACTGTGTCCGAGGACTGGCATGATCAGGGCTGTGCCCGTGGAGTGGCATGATCAGGACTGTGTCCGAGGGGCGGCATGATCAGGAATGTGTCCGTGCAGAGGCATGATCAGGACTGTGCCCATGGAGTGGCATGATCAGGCCTCTGTCTGTGGAGTGGCATTATCGGTGCTGTGTCCATGGAGTGGCATGATCAGGGCTGTGTACATTGAGTGGCATGATCAGGACTGTGTCCGTGGAGTGGCATGATCAGGACTGTGTCCATGGAGTAGCATGATCAGGGCTGTTTACATGGAGTGGCATGATCAGGACGGGGTCCGTGGAGTGGAATGATCAGGACTGTGTCCTTGGAGTAGCATGATCAGGGCTGTGTACATGGAGTGGCATGATCAGGACTGTGTCCGTGGAGTGGCATGATCAGGGCTCTGTCCGTGGAGTGGCATGATCAGGGCTGTGCCCCTGGAGTTGCATGATCAGGACTGTGCCCGAGGACTGGCATGATCAGGGCTGTGTCCGAGGGGTGGCATGATCAGGACTGTGCCAGTGGAGTGGCATCATCAGGGCTGTGTCCGTGGAGTGGCATGATCAGGACTGTGTCCGAGGGGTGGCATGATCAGGACTGTGTCCGAGGGGTGGCATGATCAGGACTGTGTCCGGGGAGTGGCATGATCAGGGCTGTGTCCGTGGAGTGGCACGATCAGGGCTGTGTCCGGGGAGTGGCACGATCAAGACTGTGTCCATGGAGTGGCATGATCAGGACTGTGTCCGTGGAGTGGCATGATCAGGACTGTGACCATGGAGTGGCATGATCAGGGCTGTGTCCGTGGAGTGGCATGATCAGGACTGTGTCCGTGGAGTGGCACGATCAGGACTGTGTCCATGGAGTGGCATGATCAGGGCTGTGTCCGGGGAGTGGCATGATCAGGGCTGTGTCCGTGGAGTGGCAAGATCAGGATTGTCTCCATGGAGTGGCATGATCAGGTCTGTGTCCCAGCAGAGGCATGATCAGGACTGTGTCCGTGGAGTGGCATGATCAGGGCTGTGTCCGTGGAGTGGCATGATCAGGACTGTGTCTGTGGAGTGGCATGATCAGGGCTGTGTCCGTGGAGTGGCATAATCAGGACTGTGCCCGTGGAGTGGCATGATCAGGACTGTGCCCGTGGAGTGGCATGATCAGGGCTGTGTCCGTGGACTGGCATGATCAGGGCTGTGTCCGTGGAGTGGCATGATCAGGAATGTGTCCGTGGAGTGGCATGATCAGGACTGTGTCCGAGGGGTGGCATGATCAGGACTGTGTCCGAGGAGAGGTATGATCAGGGCTGTGCCCGTGGAGTGGCATGATCGGGACTGTGTCCGAGGGGTGGCATGATCAGGACTGTGCCCATGGAGTGGCATGATCAGGGCTGTGTCCGTGGAGAGGCATGATCAGGGCTGAGACCGTGGAGAGGCATGATCAGGACTGTGTCCGTGGAGTGGCATGATCAGGACTGTGTCCGAGGAGAGGCATGATCAGGACTGTGTCCATGGAGTGGCATGATCAGGACTGAGTCAGTGGAGTGGCACGATCAGGACTGTGTCCGGGGAGTGGCATGATCAGGGCTGTGTCCGGGGAGTGGCATGATCAGGACTGTGTCCATGGAGTGGCATGATCAGGACTGTGTCCATGGAGTGGCATGATCAGGACTGTGTCCGTGGAGTGGCATGATCAGGGCTGTGTCCGTGGAGTGGCACGATCAGGACTGTGTCCATGGAGTGGCATGATCAGGACTGTGTCCGTGGAGTGGCATGATCAGGGCTGTGTCCGTGGAGTGGCATGATCAGGGCTGTGTCCGTGGAGTGGCATGATCAGGACTGTGTCCATGGAGTGGCATGATCAGGACTGTGTCCGTGGAGTGGCATGATCAGGGCTGTGTCCGTGGAGTGGCATGATCAGGACTGTGTCCGTGGAGTGGCACGATCAGGACTGTGTCCATGGAGTGGCATGATCAGGGCTGTGTCCGGGGAGTGGCATGATCAGGGCTGTGTCCGTGGAGTGGCAAGATCAGGATTGTCTCCATGGAGTGGCATGATCAGGGCTGTGTCCGGGGAGTGGCATGATCAGGGCTGTGTCCGTGGAGTGGCATGATCAGGACTGTGTCTGTGGAGTGGCATGATCAGGGCTGTGTCCGTGGACTGGCATGATCAGGGCTGTGTCCGTGGAGTGGCATGATCAGGAATGTGTCCGTGGTGTGGCATGATCAGGACTGTGTCCGAGGGGTGGCATGATCAGGACTGTGTCCGAGGAGAGGTATGATCAGGGCTGTGCCCGTGGAGTGGCATGATCGGGACTGTGTCCGAGGGGTGGCATGATCAGGACTGTGCCCATGGAGTGTCATGATCAGGGCTGAGACCGTGGAGAGGCATGATCAGGACTGTGTCCGTGGAGTGGCATGATCAGGAATGTGTCCGTGGAGTGGCATGATCAGGACTGTGTCCGGGGAGTGGCATGATCAGGGCTGTGTCCGGGGAGTGGCATGATCAGGACTGTGCCCGTGGACTGGCATGATCAGGACTGTGTCCATGGAGTGGCATGATCAGGACTGTGTCAGTGGAGTGGCATGATCAGGACTGTGTCAGTGGAGTGGCATGATCAGGACTGTGTCCACGGAGAGGCATGATCAGGACTGTGTCCGTGGAGTGGCATGATCAGGACTGTGTCCGAGGAGAGGCATGATCAGGACTGTGCCGGGGGAGTGGCATGATCAGGACAGTGTCCATGGAGAGGCATGATCAGGACTGTACCCGTGGAGTGGCATGATCAGGACTGTGTCCATGGAGAGGCATGATCAGGACTGTGTCCGTGGAGTGGCATGATCAGGGCTGTTTCCATGGAGTGGCATGATCAGGACTGGGTCCGTGGAGTGGCATGATCAGGACTGTGTCCGTGGAGTGGCATGATCAGGGCTCTGTCCGTGGAGTGGCATGATCAGGGCTGTGCCCCTGGAGTTGCATGATCAGGACTGTGCCCGAGGACTGGCATGATCAGGGCTGTGTCCATTGAGTGGCATGATCAGGGCTGTGTCCGAGTGGTGGCATGATCAGGGCTGTGACCGTGGAGTGGCATGATCAGGACTGTGTCCGAGGACTGGCATGATCTGGGCTGTGCCCGTGGAGTGGCATGATCAGGACTGTGTCCGAGGGGCGGCATGATCAGGAATGTGTCCGTGGAGAGGCATGATCAGGACTGTGCCCATGGAGTGGCATGATCAGGCCTCTGTCTGTGGAGTGGCATTATCGGTGCTGTGTCCATGGAGTGGCATGATCAGGGCTGTGTACATTGAGTGGCATGATCAGGACTGTGTCCGTGGAGTGGCATGATCAGGACTGTGTCCATGGAGTAGCATGATCAGGACGGGGTCCGTGGAGTGGCATGATCAGGACTGTGTCCATGGAGTAGCATGATCAGGGCTGTGTACATGGAGTGGCATGATTAGGACTGTGTCCGTGGAGTGGCATGATCAGGGCTCTGTCCGTGGAGTGGCATGATCAGGGCTGTGCCCCTGGAGTTGCATGATCAGGACTGTGCCCGAGGACTGGCATGATCAGGGCTGTGTCCGAGGGGTGGCATGATCAGGACTGTGCCAGTGGAGTGGCATCATCAGGGCTGTGTCCGTGGAGTGGCATGATCAGGACTGTGTCCGAGGGGTGGCATGATCAGGACTGTGTCCGAGGGGTGGCATGATCAGGACTGTGTCCATGGAGTGGCATGATCGGGACTGTGTCCGAGGGGTGGCATGATCAGGACTGTGTCCGAGGAGAGGCATGATCAGGACTGTGCCCATGGAGTGGCATGATCAGGGCTGAGACCGTGGAGAGGCATGATCAGGACTGTGTCCGTGGAGAGGCATGATCAGGACTGTGCCCATGGAGAGGCATGATCAGGGCTGTGTCCGAGGAGTGGCACGATCAGGGCTGTGTCCGTGGAGTGGCACGATCAGGACTGTGTCCGTGGAGTGGCACGATCAGGACTGTGTCCATGGAGTGGCAAGATCAGGATTGTGTCCGGGGAGTGGCATGATCAGGACTGTGTCCGTGGAGTGGCATGATCAGGGCTGTGTCCGTGGAGTGGCATGATCAGGATTGTGTCTGTGGAGTGGCATGATCAGGGCTGTGTCCGTGGAGTGGCATGATCAGGGCTGTGTCCGTGGAGTGGCATGATCAGGATTGTGTCTGTGGAGTGGCATGATCAGGGCTGTGTCCGTGGAGTGGCATAATCAGGACTGTGCCCGTGGAGTGGCATGATCAGGACTGTGCCCGTGGAGTGGCATGATCAGGGCTGTGTCCGTGGACTGGCATGATCAGGGCTGTGTCCGTGGAGTGGCATGATCAGGAATGTGTCCGTGGAGTGGCATGATCAGGACTGTGTCCGAGGGGTGGCATGATCAGGACTGTGTCCGAGGAGAGGTATGATCAGGGCTGTGCCCGTGGAGTGCCATGATCAGGGCTGAGACCGTGGAGAGGCATGATCAGGACTGTGTCCGTGGAGTGGCATGATCAGGACTGTGTCCGAGGGGTGTTATGATCAGGACTGTGTCCGAGGAGAGGCATGATCAGGACTGTGTCCATGGAGTGGCATGATCAGGGCTGTGTCCGTGGAGTGGCATGATCAGGGCTGTGTCCGGGGAGTGGCATGATCAGGGCTGTGTCCGTGGAGTGGCATGATCAGGGCTGTGTCCGGGGAGTGGCATGATCAGGACTGTGTCCGTGGAGTGGCATGATCAGGGCTGTGTCCGTGGAGTGGCATGATCAGGACTGTGTCCGTGGAGTGGCATGATCAGGGCTGTGTCCGTGGAGTGGCATGATCAGGACTGTGTCTGTGGAGTGGCATGATCAGGGCTGAGTCCGTGGAGTGGCATAATCAGGACTGTGCCCGTGGAGTGGCATGATCAGGACTGTGCCCGTGGAGTGGCATGATCAGGGCTGTGTCCGTGGACTGGCATGATCAGGGCTGTGTCCGTGGAGTGGCATAATCAGGGCTCTGCACATGGACTGGCATGATCAGGGCTGTGTCCATGGAGTGGCATGATCAGGGCTGTGTCCATGGAGTGGCATATTCAGGGGTGTGCCCGTGGAGTGGCATGATCAGGGCTGTATCCGTGGAGTGGCAAAATCAGGGCTGTATCCGTGGAGTGGCATGATCAGGGCTCTGTCCGTGGAGTGGCAAAATCAGGACTGTGCCCGTGGAGTGGCATGATCAGGGCTGCGCCCGTGCAGGGGCATGATCAGGGCTGTGCCCGTGGAGAGGCATGATCAGGTCTGTGCCCGAGGAGAGGCATAATCAGGGCTGTGCCTGAGAAGGGGCATGATCAGGGCTGTGCCGGTGCAGTGGCATGACCAGGGCTGGGCAAATGGACTGGCATGATCAGGGCTGTTCCCATGCAATGGCATAATCAGGACTGTGCCCGAGGAGTGGCATGATCAGGGCTGTGTCCATGGAGTGGCATGATCAGGTCTGTGCCCGTGGACTGGCATGATCAGGGCTGTTTCCATGGAGTGGCATGATCAGGTCTATACCCGTGGAGTTGCATGATCAGGGCTGTGCCCATGGACTGGCATGATAAGACCTGTGCTGTGGAGTTGTATTATCAGAAATGTGCCCGTGGAGAGGCATGATCAGGAGTGTATCCATGGAGAGGCATGATCAGGGCTGTGCCCCTGGAGTGGCATGATCAGGGCTGTGCCCTTGGAGTGGCATGATCAGGGCTGTGCCCTTGGAGTGGCATGATCAGGGCTGTTTCCATGGAGTGGCATGATCAAGATTGTGTCCATGGAGGGGCATGATCAGGAGTGTATCCATGGAGAGGCATGATCAGGGCTGTGCCCCTGGAGTGGCATGATCAGGGCTGTTTCCATGGAGTGGCATGATCAAGATTGTGTCCATGGAGGGGCATGATCAGGGCTGTCTCCGTGGAGTGCCATGATCAGTGCTGTGTCCATGGAGTGGCATGATCAGGGATCTGCCCGTGGAGTGGCATGATCAGGACTGTGTCCGTGGAGTGGCATGATCAGGAATGTGCCCGAGAAGTGGCATGATCAGGGCTGTGTCCATGGAGTGGCATGATCAGGCCTCTGTCTGTGGAGTGGCATGATCAGGAGTGTGTCAGTGGAGTGGCATGATCAGGACTGTGTCCATGGAGAGGCATGATCAGGACTGTGCCCGTGGACTGGCATGATCAGGACTGTGTCAGTGGAGTGGCATGATCAGGGCTGTGTCCGGGGAGTGGCATGATCAGGACTGTGTCAGTGGAGTGGCATGATCAGGACTGTGTCCATGGAGAGGCATGATCAGGACTGTGTCCATGGAGTGGCATGATCAGGGCTGTGTCAGTGGAGTGGCATGATCAGGACTGTGTCCATGGAGAGGCATGATCAGGACTTTGTCAATGGAGTGGCATGATCATGGCTGTGTCAGTGGAGTGGCATGATCAGGACTGTGTCGATGGAGTGGCATGATCAGGGCTGTGTTGATGGAGTGGCATGATCAGGACTGTGTCCGAGGAGTGGCATGATCAGGACTGTGTCCATGGAGTGGCATGATCAGGACTGTGTCCATGGAGTGGCATGATCAGGGCTGTGTTGATGGAGTGGCATGATCAGGACTGTGTCAGTGGAGTGGCATGATCAGTGCTGTGTCCGTGGAGTGGCATGATCAGGACTGTGTCCGTGGAGTGGCATGATCAGGGCTGTGTTGATGGAGTGGCATGATCAGGACTGTGCCCGTGGAGTGGCATGCTCAGGACTGTGTCCTTAGAGTGGCATGATCAGGGCTGTGTCCGTGGAGTGGCATGATCAGGGCTGTGTTGATGGAGTGGCATGATCAGTGCTGTGTCCGTGGAGTGGCATGATCAGGACTGTGTCCGTGGAGTGGCATGATCAGGGCTGTGTTGATGGAGTGGCATGATCAGGACTGTGTCCATGGAGTGGCATGATCAGGACTGTGTCTGTGGAGTGGCATGATCAGGACTGTGCCCGTGGACTGGCATGATCAGGACTGTGTCCATGGAGTGGCATGATCAGGTCTATACCCGTGGAGTTGCATGATCAGGGCTGTGCCCATGGACTGGCATGATAAGACCTGTGCTGTGGAGTTGTATTATCAGAAATGTGCCCGTGGAGAGGCATGATCAGGAGTGTATCCATGGAGAGGCATGATCAGGGCTGTGCCCCTGGAGTGGCATGATCAGGGCTGTGCCCTTGGAGTGGCATGATCAGGGCTGTGCCCTTGGAGTGGCATGATCAGGGCTGTTTCCATGGAGTGGCATGATCAAGATTGTGTCCATGGAGGGGCATGATCAGGAGTGTATCCATGGAGAGGCATGATCAGGGCTGTGCCCCTGGAGTGGCATGATCAGGGCTGTTTCCATGGAGTGGCATGATCAAGATTGTGTCCATGGAGGGGCATGATCAGGGCTGTCTCCGTGGAGTGCCATGATCAGTGCTGTGTCCATGGAGTGGCATGATCAGGGATCTGCCCGTGGAGTGGCATGATCAGGACTGTGTCCGTGGAGTGGCATGATCAGGAATGTGCCCGAGAAGTGGCATGATCAGGGCTGTGTCCATGGAGTGGCATGATCAGGCCTCTGTCTGTGGAGTGGCATGATCAGGAGTGTGTCAGTGGAGTGGCATGATCAGGACTGTGTCCATGGAGAGGCATGATCAGGACTGTGCCCGTGGACTGGCATGATCAGGACTGTGTCAGTGGAGTGGCATGATCAGGGCTGTGTCCGGGGAGTGGCATGATCAGGACTGTGTCAGTGGAGTGGCATGATCAGGACTGTGTCCATGGAGAGGCATGATCAGGACTGTGTCCATGGAGTGGCATGATCAGGGCTGTGTCAGTGGAGTGGCATGATCAGGACTGTGTCCATGGAGAGGCATGATCAGGACTGTGTCAATGGAGTGGCATGATCATGGCTGTGTCAGTGGAGTGGCATGATCAGGACTGTGTCGATGGAGTGGCATGATCAGGGCTGTGTTGATGGAGTGGCATGATCAGGACTGTGTCCGAGGAGTGGCATGATCAGGACTGTGTCCATGGAGTGGCATGATCAGGACTGTGTCCATGGAGTGGCATGATCAGGGCTGTGTTGATGGAGTGGCATGATCAGGACTGTGTCAGTGGAGTGGCATGATCAGTGCTGTGTCCGTGGAGTGGCATGATCAGGACTGTGTCCGTGGAGTGGCATGATCAGGGCTGTGTTGATGGAGTGGCATGATCAGGACTGTGCCCGTGGAGTGGCATGATCAGGACTGTGTCCTTAGAGTGGCATGATCAGGGCTGTGTCCGTGGAGTGGCATGATCAGGGCTGTGTTGATGGAGTGGCATGATCAGTGCTGTGTCCGTGGAGTGGCATGATCAGGACTGTGTCCGTGGAGTGGCATGATCAGGGCTGTGTTGATGGAGTGGCATGATCAGGACTGTGTCCATGGAGTGGCATGATCAGGACTGTGTCTGTGGAGTGGCATGATCAGGACTGTGCCCGTGGACTGGCATGATCAGGACTGTGTCCATGGAGTGGCATGATCAGGACTGTGCCCGTGGACTGGCATGATCAGGTCTGTGTCCGGCGAGTGGCATGATCAGGACTCTGTCCGCGGAGTGGCATGACCAGGACTGTGCCCGAGGAGTGGCATGATCAGATCTGTGCCCCTGGAGTGGCATGATCAGGACTGTGCCCGAGGACTGGCATGATCAGGGCTGTGTCGATTCAGTAGCATAATCAGGGCTCTGTCCATGGAGTGGCATGATCAGGGCTGTACCGGTGGGGTGGCATGATCAGGGCTGTGCCCGTGGACTGACATGATCAGGGCAGTATCCGTGGAGTGGCATGATCAGGGCTGTACCCGTGGGGTGGCATGATCAGGGCTGTGCCCGTGGACTGACATGATCAGGGCAGTATCCGTGGAGTGGCATGATCAGGGCTGTGCCCGAGGACTGGCATGATCAGGACTGTGTCCGTGGAGTGGCATGATCAGGGCTGTGCCCGTGGAGTGGCATGATCAGGACTGTGCCCGTGGAGTGGCATGATCAGAGCTGTGCCCCTGGAGTTGCATGATCAGGACTGTGCCCGAGGACTGGCATGATCAGGGCAGTGCCCGCGGAGAGGCATGATCAGGGCTGAGTCCGTGCAGAGGCATGATCAGGACTGTGTCCGTGGAGTGGCATGATCAGGACTGTGTCCGTGGAGTGGCATGATCAGGACTGTGTCCGTGGAGTGGCATGATCAGGGCTGTGTCCGTGGAGTGGCATGATCAGGACTGTGTCCGTGGAGTGGCATGATCAGGGCTGTGTCCGTGGAGTGGCATGATCAGGGCTGTGCCCGTGGAGTGGCATGATCAGGACTGTGTCCGTGGAGTGGCATGATCAGGGCTGTGTCCGTGGAGTGGCATGATCAGGGCTGTGCCCGTGGAGTGGCATGATCAGGGCTGTTCCCTTGGAGTGTCATGATCTGGGCTGTGTCCATGGAGTGGCATGATCAGGGCTGTGTCCGTGGAGTGGCATGATCAGGACTGTGCCCAAGTAGAGGCATGATCAGGACTGTGTCCATGGAGAGGCATGATCAGGACTGTACCCGTGGAGTGGCATGATCAGGGCTGTGTCCGTGGAGTGGTATGATCAGGACTGTGTCAGTGGAGTGGCATGATCAGGGCTGTGTCCGTGGAGTGGCATGATCAGGGCTGTGTCCGGGGAGTGGCATGATCAGGACTGTGTCGATGGAGTGGCATGATCAGGGCTGTGTTGATGGAGTGGCATGATCAGGGCTGTGTCCGTGGAGTGGCATGATCAGGACTGTGTCAATGGAGTGGCATGATCAGGACTGTGTCCGTGCAGTGGCATGATCAGGACTGTGTCAATGGAGTGGCATGATCAGGACTGTGTCCGTGCAGTGGCATGATCAGGACTGTGTCAATGGAGTGGCATGATCAGGACTGTGTCCATGGAGTGGCATGATCAGGACTGTGTCCGTGGAGTGGCATGATCAGGACAGTGTCCATGGAGAGGCATGATCAGGACTGTACCCGTGGAGTGGCATGATCAGGACTGTGTCCATGGAGAGGCATGATCAGGACTGTGTCCGTGGAGTGGCATGATCAGGGCTGTTTCCATGGAGTGGCATGATCAGGACTGGGTCCGTGGAGTGGCATGATCAGGACTGTGTCCGTGGAGTGGCATGATCAGGGCTCTGTCCGTGGAGTGGCATGATCAGGGCTGTGCCCCTGGAGTTGCATGATCAGGACTGTGCCCGAGGACTGGCATGATCAGGGCTGTGTCCATTGAGTGGCATGATCAGGGCTGTGTCCGTGGGGTGGCATGATCAGGAATGTGTCCGTGGAGTGGCATGATCAGGACTGTGCCCGTGGAGTGGCATCATCAGGGCTGTGTCCGTGGAGTGGCATGATCAGGACTGTGTCCATGGAGTGTCATGATCAGGACTGTGTCCGAGGGGTGGCATGATCAGGAATGTGTCCGTGGAGTGGCATGATCAGGACTGTGTCCGAGGGGCGGCATGATCAGGGCTGTGTCCGTGGAGTGGCATGAACAGGGCTGTGTCCATGGAGAGGCATGATCAGGACTGTGTCCGAGAGGTGGCATGATCAGGACTGTGTCCGAGGAGAGGCAAGATCAGGCCTCTGTCTGTGGAGTGGCATGATCAGGCCTCTGTCTGTGGAGTGGCATGATCAGGACTGTGTCCACGGAGTGGCATGATCAGGGCTGTGTCCGTGGAGTGGCATGATCAGGACTGTGTCCATGGAGTGGCATGATCAGGACTGTTTCCGTGGAGTGGCATGATCAGGGCTGTGTCCGTGGAGTGGCATGATCAGGGCTGTGTCCGTGGAGTGGCATGATCAGGACTGTGTCCATGGAGTGGCATGATCAGGACTGTTTCCGTGGAGTGGCATGATCAGGGCTGTGTCCGAGGAGAGGCATGATCAGGACTGTACCCGTGGAGTGTCATGATCAGGACTGTGTCCATGGAGTGGCATGATCAGGACTGTTTCCGTGGAGTGGCACGATCAGGACTGTGTCCATGGAGTGGCATGATCAGGGCTGTGTCCGTGGAGTGGCATGATCAGGGCTGTGTCCGTGGAGTGGCATGATCAGGACTGTGTCCGTGGAGTGGCATGATCAGGGCTGTGTCCGGGGAGTGGCATGATCAGGACTGTGTCCGTGGAGTGGCATGATCAGGACTGTGTCCCTGGAGTGGCATGATCAGGGCTGTGTCCGGGGAGTGGCATGATCAGGACTGTGTCCGTGGAGTGGCATGATCAGGGCTGTGTCCGTGGAGTGGCATGATCAGGACTGTGTCTGTGGAGTGGCATGATCAGGGCTGTGTCCGTGGAGTGGCATAATCAGGACTGTGCCCGTGGAGTGGCATGATCAGGACTGTGCCCGTGGAGTGGCATGATCAGGGCTGTGTCCGTGGACTGGCATGATCAGGGCTGTGTCCGTGGAGTGGCATGATCAGGAATGTGTCCGTGGAGTGGCATGATCAGGACTGTGTCCGAGGGGTGGCATGATCAGGACTGTGTCCGAGGAGAGGTATGATCAGGGCTGTGCCCGTGGAGTGGCATGATCGGGACTGTGTCCGAGGGGTGGCATGATCAGGACTGTGCCCATGGAGTGGCATGATCAGGACTGTTTCCGTGGAGTGGCATGATCAGGGCTGTGTCCGTGGAGTGGCATGATCAGGGCTGTGTCCGTGGAGTGGCATGATCAGGACTGTGTCCATGGAGTGGCATGATCAGGACTGTTTCCGTGGAGTGGCATGATCAGGGCTGTGTCCGAGGAGAGGCATGATCAGGACTGTACCCGTGGAGTGTCATGATCAGGACTGTGTCCATGGAGTGGCATGATCAGGACTGTTTCCGTGGAGTGGCACGATCAGGACTGTGTCCATGGAGTGGCATGATCAGGGCTGTGTCCGTGGAGTGGCATGATCAGGGCTGTGTCCGTGGAGTGGCATGATCAGGACTGTGTCCGTGGAGTGGCATGATCAGGGCTGTGTCCGGGGAGTGGCATGATCAGGACTGTGTCCGTGGAGTGGCATGATCAGGACTGTGTCCCTGGAGTGGCATGATCAGGGCTGTGTCCGGGGAGTGGCATGATCAGGACTGTGTCCGTGGAGTGGCATGATCAGGGCTGTGTCCGTGGAGTGGCATGATCAGGACTGTGTCTGTGGAGTGGCATGATCAGGGCTGTGTCCGTGGAGTGGCATAATCAGGACTGTGCCCGTGGAGTGGCATGATCAGGACTGTGCCCGTGGAGTGGCATGATCAGGGCTGTGTCCGTGGACTGGCATGATCAGGGCTGTGTCCGTGGAGTGGCATGATCAGGAATGTGTCCGTGGAGTGGCATGATCAGGACTGTGTCCGAGGGGTGGCATGATCAGGACTGTGTCCGAGGAGAGGTATGATCAGGGCTGTGCCCGTGGAGTGGCATGATCGGGACTGTGTCCGAGGGGTGGCATGATCAGGACTGTGCCCATGGAGTGGCATGATCAGGGCTGAGACCGTGGAGAGGCATGATCAGGACTGTGTCCGTGGAGTGGCATGATCAGGACTGTGTCCGAGGGGTGTTATGATCAGGACTGTGTCCATGGAGTGGCATGATCGGGACTGTGTCCGAGGGGTGGCATGATCAGGACTGTGCCCATGGAGTGGCATGATCAGGGCTGAGACCGTGGAGTGGCATGATCAGGACTGTGCCCGTGGAGTGGCATGATCAGGACTGTGTCCGAGGAGTGGCACGATCAGGACTGTGTCCATGGAGTGGCATGATCAGGGCTGTGTCCGTGGAGTGGCATGATCAGGGCTGTGTCCGGGGAGTGGCATGATCAGGGCTGTGTCCGTGGAGTGGCATGATCAGGGCTGTGTCCGGGGAGTGGCATGATCAGGACTGTGTCCGTGGAGTGGCATGATCAGGGCTGTGTCCGTGGAGTGGCATGATCAGGACTGTGTACGTGGAGTGGCATGATCAGGGCTGTGTCCGTGGAGTGGCATGATCAGGACTGTGTCTGTGGAGTGGCATGATCAGGGCTGTGTCCGTGGAGTGGCATAATCAGGACTGTGCCCGTGGAGTGGCATGATCAGGACTGTGCCCGTGGAGTGGCATGATCAGGGCTGTGTCCGTGGACTGGCATTATCAGGGCTGTGTCCGTGGAGTGGCATAATCAGGGCTCTGCACATGGACTGGCATGATCAGGACTGTGTCCATGGAGTGGCATGATCAGGGCTGTGTCCATGGAGTGGCATATTCAGGGGTGTGCCCGTGGAGTGGCATGATCAGGGCTGTATCCGTGGAGTGGCAAAATCAGGGCTGTATCCGTGGAGTGGCATGATCAGGGCTCTGTCCGTGGAGTGGCAAAATCAGGACTGTGCCCGTGGAGTGGCATGATCAGGGCTGCGCCCGTGCAGGGGCATGATCAGGGCAGTGCCCGTGGAGAGGCATGATCAGGTCTGTGCCCGAGGAGAGGCATAATCAGGGCTGTGCCTGAGAAGGGGCATGATCAGGGCTGTGCCGGTGCAGTGGCATGACCAGGGCTGGGCAAATGGACTGGCATGATCAGGGCTGTTCCCATGCAATGGCATAATCAGGACTGTGCCCGAGGAGTGGCATGATCAGGGCTGTGTCCGTGGAGTGGCAAGATCAGGACTGTGCCCATGGAGTGGCATGATCAGGGCTGTTTCCATGGAGTGGCATGATAAGGGCTGTGTCCGTGGAGTGGCAAGATCAGTTCTGTGTCCATGGAGTGGCATGATCAGGGCTGTGTCCGTGCAGTGGCAAGATCAGGACTGCGCCCATGGAGTGGCATGATCAGGGCTGTGTCCGTGGAGTGGCATGATCAGGACTGTGTCCATGGTGTGGCATGATCAGGACTGTGTCCATGGAGAGGCATAATCAGGGCTGTGTCCATGGAGAGGCATGATCAGGACTGTGTCCATGGAGTGGCATGATCAGGGCTGTGTCAGTGGAGTGGCATGATCAGGACTGTGCCCGTGGACTGGCATGATCAGGGCTGTTTCCATGGAGTGGCATGATCAGGTCTATACCCGTGGAGTTGCATGATCAGGGCTGTGCCCATGGACTGGCATGATAAGACCTGTGCTGTGGAGTTGTATTATCAGAAATGTGCCCGTGGAGAGGCATGATCAGGAGTGTATCCATGGAGAGGCATGATCAGGGCTGTGTCCATGGAGTGGCATGATCAGGGATCTGCCCGTGGAGTGGCATGATCAGGACTGTGTCCGTGGAGTGGCATGATCAGGAATGTGCCCGAGAAGTGGCATGATCAGGGCTGTGTCCATGGAGTGGCATGATCAGGCCTCTGTCTGTGGAGTGGCATGATCAGGAGTGTGTCAGTGGAGTGGCATGATCAGGACTGTGTCCATGGAGAGGCATGATCAGGACTGTGCCCGTGGACTGGCATGATCAGGACTGTGTCAGTGGAGTGGCATGATCAGGGCTGTGTCCGGGGAGTGGCATGATCAGGACTGTGTCAGTGGAGTGGCATGATCAGGACTGTGTCCATGGAGAGGCATGATCAGGACTGTGTCCATGGAGTGGCATGATCAGGGCTGTGTCAGTGGAGTGGCATGATCAGGACTGTGTCCATGGAGAGGCATGATCAGGACTGTGTCAATGGAGTGGCATGATCATGGCTGTGTCAGTGGAGTGGCATGATCAGGACTGTGTCGATGGAGTGGCATGATCAGGGCTGTGTTGATGGAGTGGCATGATCAGGACTGTGTCCGAGGAGTGGCATGATCAGGACTGTGTCCATGGAGTGGCATGATCAGGACTGTGTCCATGGAGTGGCATGATCAGGGCTGTGTTGATGGAGTGGCATGATCAGGACTGTGTCAGTGGAGTGGCATGATCAGTGCTGTGTCCGTGGAGTGGCATGATCAGGACTGTGTCCGTGGAGTGGCATGATCAGGGCTGTGTTGATGGAGTGGCATGATCAGGACTGTGCCCGTGGAGTGGCATGATCAGGACTGTGTCCTTAGAGTGGCATGATCAGGGCTGTGTCCGTGGAGTGGCATGATCAGGGCTGTGTTGATGGAGTGGCATGATCAGTGCTGTGTCCGTGGAGTGGCATGATCAGGACTGTGTCCGTGGAGTGGCATGATCAGGGCTGTGTTGATGGAGTGGCATGATCAGGACTGTGTCCATGGAGTGGCATGATCAGGACTGTGCCCGTGGACTGGCATGATCAGGACTGTGTCCATGGAGTGGCATGATCAGGACTGTGCCCGTGGACTGGCATGATCAGGTCTGTGTCCGGCGAGTGGCATGATCAGGACTCTGTCCGCGGAGTGGCATGACCAGGACTGTGCCCGAGGAGTGGCATGATCAGATCTGTGCCCCTGGAGTGGCATGATCAGGACTGTGCCCGAGGACTGGCATGATCAGGGCTGTGTCGATTCAGTAGCATAATCAGGGCTCTGTCCATGGAGTGGCATGATCAGGGCTGTACCCGTGGGGTGGCATGATCAGGGCTGTGCCCGTGGACTGACATGATCAGGGCAGTATCCGTGGAGTGGCATGATCAGGGCTGTGCCCGTGGAGTGGGATGATCAGGACTGTGCCCGTGGAGTGGCATGATCAGAGCTGTGCCCCTGGAGTTGCATGATCAGGACTGTGCCCGAGGACTGGCATGATCAGGGCAGTGCCCGCGGAGAGGCATGATCAGGGCTGAGTCCGTGCAGAGGCATGATCAGGACTGTGTCCGTGGAGTGGCATGATCAGGACTGCGTCCGTGGAGTGGCATGATCAGGACTGTGTCCGTGGAGTGGCATGATCAGGGCTGTGTCCGTGGAGTGGCATGATCAGGACTGTGTCCGTGGAGTGGCATGATCAGGGCTGTGTCCGTGGAGTGGCATGATCAGGGCTGTGCCCGTGGAGTGGCATGATCAGGACTGTGTCCGTGGAGTGGCATGATCAGGGCTGTGTCCGTGGAGTGGCATGATCAGGGCTGTGCCCGTGGAGTGGCATGATCAGGGCTGTTCCCTTGGAGTGTCATGATCTGGGCTGTGTCCATGGAGTGGCATGATCAGGGCTGTGTCCGTGGAGTGGCATGATCAGGACTGTGCCCAAGTAGAGGCATGATCAGGGCTGTGTCCATGGAGAGGCATGATCAGGACTGTACCCGTGGAGTGGCATGATCAGGGCTGTGTCCGTGGAGTGGTATGATCAGGACTGTGTCAGTGGAGTGGCATGATCAGGGCTGTGTCCGTGGAGTGGCATGATCAGGGCTGTGTCCGGGGAGTGGCATGATCAGGACGGTGTCGATGGAGTGGCACGATCAGGGCTGTGTTGATGGAGAGGCATGATCAGGGCTGTGTCCGTGGAGTGGCATGATCAGGACTGTGTCAATGGAGTGGCATGATCAGGACTGTGTCCGTGCAGTGGCATGATCAGGACTGTGTCAATGGAGTGGCATGATCAGGACTGTGTCCGTGCAGTGGCATGATCAGGACTGTGTCAATGGAGTGGCATGATCAGGACTGTGTCCATGGAGTGGCATGATCAGGGCTCTGTCCGTGGAGTGGCATGATCAGGGCTGTGCCCCTGGAGTTGCATGATCAGGACTGTGCCCGAGGAGTGGCATGATCAGGACTGTGTCCGTGGAGTGGCATGATCAGGGCTGTGTCCGAGGGGTGGCATGATCAGGACTGTGTCCGTGGAGTGGCATGATCAGGGCTGTGTCCGTGGAGTGGCATGATCAGGGCTGTGCCCGTGGAGTGGCATGATCAGGGCTGTTCCCTTGGAGTGTCATGATCTGGGCTGTGTCCATGGAGTGGCATGATCAGGGCTGTGTCCGTGGAGTGGCATGATCAGGACTGTGCCCAAGTAGAGGCATGATCAGGGCTGTGTCCATGGAGAGGCATGATCAGGACTGTACCCGTGGAGTGGCATGATCAGGGCTGTGTCCGTGGAGTGGTATGATCAGGACTGTGTCAGTGGAGTGGCATGATCAGGGCTGTGTCCGTGGAGTGGCATGATCAGGGCTGTGTCCGGGGAGTGGCATGATCAGGACGGTGTCGATGGAGTGGCACGATCAGGGCTGTGTTGATGGAGAGGCATGATCAGGGCTGTGTCCGTGGAGTGGCATGATCAGGACTGTGTCAATGGAGTGGCATGATCAGGACTGTGTCCGTGCAGTGGCATGATCAGGACTGTGTCAATGGAGTGGCATGATCAGGACTGTGTCCGTGCAGTGGCATGATCAGGACTGTGTCAATGGAGTGGCATGATCAGGACTGTGTCCATGGAGTGGCATGATCAGGGCTCTGTCCGTGGAGTGGCATGATCAGGGCTGTGCCCCTGGAGTTGCATGATCAGGACTGTGCCCGAGGAGTGGCATGATCAGGACTGTGTCCGTGGAGTGGCATGATCAGGGCTGTGTCCGAGGGGTGGCATGATCAGGAATGTGTCCGTGGAGTGGCATGATCAGGACTGTGCCCGTGGAGTGGCATCATCAGGGCTGTGTCCGTGGAGTGGCATGATCAGGACTCTGTCCATGGAGTGGCATGATCAGGACTGTGTCCGAGGGGTGGCATGATCAGGAATGTGTCCGTGGAGTGGCATGATCAGGACTGTGTCCGAGGGGCGGCATGTTCAGGGCTGTGTCCGTGGAGTGGCATGAACAGGGCTGTGTCCATGGAGAGGCGTGATCAGGACTGTGTCCGAGGGGTGGCATGATCAGGACTGTGTCCGAGGAGAGGCATGATCAGGCCTCTGTCTGTGGAGTGGCATGATCAGGCCTCTGTCTGTGGAGTGGCATGATCAGGACTGTATCCATGGAGTGGCATGATCAGGACTGTGTCCACGGAGTGGCATGATCAGGGCTGTGTCCGTGGAGTGGCATGATCAGGACTGTGTCCATGGAGTGGCATGATCTGGACTGCTTCCGTGGAGTGGCATGATCAGGGCTGTGTCCGTGGAGTGGCATGATCAGGGCTGTGTCCGAGGAGAGGCATGATCAGGACTGTGTCCATGGAGTGGCATGATCAGGACTGTGTCCGTGGAGTGACTCGTTCGGGACTGTGTCTGTGGAGTGGCATGATCAGGACTGTTTCCGTGGAGTGGCATGATCAGGACTGTGTCCGAGGAGTGGCATGATCAGGACTGTGTCCGAGGGGTGGCATGATCAGGAATGTGTCCGTGGAGTGGCATGATCAGGACTGTGTCCGAGGGGCGGCATGATCAGGGCTGTGTCCGTGGAGTGGCATGAACAGGGCTGTGTCCATGGAGAGGCGTGATCCGGACTGTGTCCGAGGGGTGGCATGATCAGGCCTCTGTCTGTGGAGTGGCATGATCAGGCCTCTGTCTGTGGAGTGGCATGATCAGGACTGTATCCATGGAGTGGCATGATCAGGACTGTGTCCACGGAGTGGCATGATCAGGGCTGTGTCCGAGGGGTGGCATGATCAGGAATGTGTCCGTGGAGTGGCATGATCAGGACTGTGTCCGAGGGGCGGCATGATCAGGGCTGTGTCCGTGGAGTGGCATGAACAGGGCTGTGTCCATGGAGAGGCGTGATCAGGACTGTGTCCGAGGGGTGGCATGATCAGGACTGTGTCCGAGGAGAGGCATGATCAGGTCTCTGTCTGTGGAGTGGCATGATCAGGCCTCTGTCTGTGGAGTGGCATGATCAGGACTGTATCCATGGAGTGGCATGATCAGGACTGTGTCCACGGAGTGGCATGATCAGGGCTGTGTCCGTGGAGTGGCATGATCAGGACTGTGTCCATGGAGTGGCATGATCTGGACTGCTTCCGTGGAGTGGCATGATCAGGGCTGTGTACGTGGAGTGGCATGATCAGGGCTGTGTCCGAGGAGAGGCATGATCAGGACTGTGTCCATGGAGTGGCATGATCAGGACTGTGTCCGTGGAGTGGCATGATCAGGGCTGTGTCCGTGGAGTGGCATGATCAGGACTGTGTCCATGGAGTGGCATGATCAGGACTGTTTCCGTGGAGTGGCATGATCAGGGCTGTTTCCATGGAGTGGCATGATCAGGGCTGTGTCCGAGGAGAGGCATGATCAGGACTGTACCCGTGGAGTGTCATGATCAGGACTGTGTCCATGGAGTGGCATGATCAGGACTGTTTCCGTGGAGTGGCATGATCAGGGCTGTGTCCGAGGAGTGGCATGATCAGGACTGTGTCCGTGGAGTGGCATGATCAGGGCTGTGTCCGAGGGGTGGCATGATCAGGAATGTGTCCGTGGAGTGGCATGATCAGGACTGTGCCCGTGGAGTGGCATCATCAGGGCTGTGTCCGTGGAGTGGCATGATCAGGACTCTGTCCATGGAGTGGCATGATCAGGACTGTGTCCGAGGGGTGGCATGATCAGGAATGTGTCCGTGGAGTGGCATGATCAGGACTGTGTCCGAGGGGCGGCATGTTCAGGGCTGTGTCCGTGGAGTGGCATGAACAGGGCTGTGTCCATGGAGAGGCGTGATCAGGACTGTGTCCGAGGGGTGGCATGATCAGGACTGTGTCCGAGGAGAGGCATGATCAGGCCTCTGTCTGTGGAGTGGCATGATCAGGCCTCTGTCTGTGGAGTGGCATGATCAGGACTGTATCCATGGAGTGGCATGATCAGGACTGTGTCCACGGAGTGGCATGATCAGGGCTGTGTCCGTGGAGTGGCATGATCAGGACTGTGTCCATGGAGTGGCATGATCTGGACTGCTTCCGTGGAGTGGCATGATCAGGGCTGTGTCCGTGGAGTGGCATGATCAGGGCTGTGTCCGAGGAGAGGCATGATCAGGACTGTGTCCATGGAGTGGCATGATCAGGACTGTGTCCGTGGAGTGACTCGTTCGGGACTGTGTCTGTGGAGTGGCATGATCAGGACTGTTTCCGTGGAGTGGCATGATCAGGACTGTGTCCGAGGAGTGGCATGATCAGGACTGTGTCCGAGGGGTGGCATGATCAGGAATGTGTCCGTGGAGTGGCATGATCAGGACTGTGTCCGAGGGGCGGCATGATCAGGGCTGTGTCCGTGGAGTGGCATGAACAGGGCTGTGTCCATGGAGAGGCGTGATCCGGACTGTGTCCGAGGGGTGGCATGATCAGGCCTCTGTCTGTGGAGTGGCATGATCAGGCCTCTGTCTGTGGAGTGGCATGATCAGGACTGTATCCATGGAGTGGCATGATCAGGACTGTGTCCACGGAGTGGCATGATCAGGGCTGTGTCCGAGGGGTGGCATGATCAGGAATGTGTCCGTGGAGTGGCATGATCAGGACTGTGTCCGAGGGGCGGCATGATCAGGGCTGTGTCCGTGGAGTGGCATGAACAGGGCTGTGTCCATGGAGAGGCGTGATCAGGACTGTGTCCGAGGGGTGGCATGATCAGGACTGTGTCCGAGGAGAGGCATGATCAGGTCTCTGTCTGTGGAGTGGCATGATCAGGCCTCTGTCTGTGGAGTGGCATGATCAGGACTGTATCCATGGAGTGGCATGATCAGGACTGTGTCCACGGAGTGGCATGATCAGGGCTGTGTCCGTGGAGTGGCATGATCAGGACTGTGTCCATGGAGTGGCATGATCTGGACTGCTTCCGTGGAGTGGCATGATCAGGGCTGTGTACGTGGAGTGGCATGATCAGGGCTGTGTCCGAGGAGAGGCATGATCAGGACTGTGTCCATGGAGTGGCATGATCAGGACTGTGTCCGTGGAGTGGCATGATCAGGGCTGTGTCCGTGGAGTGGCATGATCAGGACTGTGTCCATGGAGTGGCATGATCAGGACTGTTTCCGTGGAGTGGCATGATCAGGGCTGTTTCCATGGAGTGGCATGATCAGGGCTGTGTCCGAGGAGAGGCATGATCAGGACTGTACCCGTGGAGTGTCATGATCAGGACTGTGTCCATGGAGTGGCATGATCAGGACTGTTTCCGTGGAGTGGCATGATCAGGGCTGTGTCCGAGGAGAGGCATGATCAGGACTGTACCCGTGGAGTGTCATGATCAGGACTGGGTCCGTGGAGTGTCATGATCAGGACTGGGTCCGTGGAGTGGCATGATCAGGACTGTGTCCGTGGAGTGGCATGATCAGGGCTCTGTCCGTGGAGTGGCATGATCAGGGCTGTGCCCCTGGAGTTGCATGATCAGGACTGTGCCCGAGGACTGGCATGATCAGGGCTGTGTCCATTGAGTGGCATGATCAGGACTGTGCCAGTGGAGTGGCATGATCAGGGCTGTGTCCGTGGAGTTGCATGATCAGGACTGTGTCCGAGGGGTGGCATGATCAGGAATGTGTCCTTGGAGTGGCATGATCAGGGATGTGTCCGTGGAGTGGCATGATCAGGGCTGTGCCCGTGGAGTGGCATGATCAGGACTGTGCCCGTGGAGTGGCATGATCAGGACTGTGTCCGAGGGGTGGCATGATCAGGACTGTGACCGTGGAGTGGCCTGATCAGGACTGTGCCCATGGAGTGGCATGATCAGGGCTGAGACCGTGGAGAGGCATGATCAGGACTGTGTCCGAGGGGTGTTATGATCAGGACTGTGTCCGAGGAGAGGCATGATCAGGACTGTGTCCATGGAGAGGCATGATCAGGACTGTGTCCGTGGAGAGGCATGATCAGGGCTGTGTACATTGAGTGGCATGATAAGGACTGTGTCCGAGGGGTGTTATGATCAGGACTGTGTCCGAGGAGAGGCATGATCAGGACTGTGTCCATGGAGAGGCATGATCAGGACTGTACCCGTGGAGTGGCATGATCAGGGCTGTGTCCGTGGAGTGGCATGATCAGGTCTGTGTCCCAGCAGAGGCATGATCAGGACTTTTTCCATGGAGTGGCATGATCAGGACTGTGCCCGTGGACTGGCATGATCAGGTCTGTGTCCGGCGAGTGGCATGATCAGGACTGTGTCCATGGAGTGGCATGATCAGGACTGTGTCCGTGGAGTGGAATGATCAGGACTGTGTCTGTGGAGTGGCATGATCAGGGTTGTGTCCGTGGAGTGGCATGACCAGGACTGTGCCCGAGGAGTGGCATGATCAGATCTGTGCCCCTGGAGTGGCATGATCAGGACTGTGCCCGAGGACTGGCATGATCAGGGCTGTGTCGATTCAGTGGCATAATCAGGGCTCTGTCCATGGAGTGGCATGATCAGGGCTGTACCCGTGGGGTGGCATGATCAGGGCTGTGCCCGTGGACTGACATGATCAGGGCAGTATCCGTGGAGTGGCATGATCAGGGCTGTGCCCGTGGACTGGCATGATCAGGGCTGTGCCCGTGGAGTGGCATGATCAGGACTGTGCCCGTGGAGTGGCATGATCAGAGCTGTGCCCCTGGAGTTGCATGAACAGGACTGTGCCCGAGGACTGGCATGATCAGGGCAGTGCCCGCGGAGAGGCATGATCAGGGCTGAGTCCGTGCAGAGGCATGATCAGGACTGTGTCCTTGGAGTGGCATGATCAGGGCTGTGTCCGTGGAGTGGCATGATCAGGGCTGTGTCCGTGGAGTGGCATGATCAGGTCTGTGTCCCAGCAGAGGCATGATCAGGACTGTGTCCATGGAGTGGCATGATCAGGACTGTGCCCTTGGTGTGGCATGATCTGGGCTGTGTCCGTGGAGTGGCATGATCAGGGCTGTGTCCGTGGAGTGGCATGATCAGGTCTGTGTCCCAGCAGAGGCATGATCAGGACTGTGTCCATGGAGTGGCATGATCAGGACTGTGTCCGTGGAGTGGCATGATCAGGACTGTGCCCGTGGACTGGCATGATCAGGGCTGTGTCCGGCGAGTGGCATGATCAGGACTCTGTCCGCGGAGTGGCATCACCAGGACTGTGCCCGAGGAGTGGCATGATCAGATCTGTGCCCCTGGAGTGGCATGATCAGGACTGTGTCCGAGGAGAGGCATGATCAGGACTGTGCCCGTGGAGAGGCATGATCAGGACTGTGTCCGAGGGGTGTAATGATCAGGACTGTGTCCGAGGAGAGGCATGATCAGGACTGTGTCCATGGAGAGGCATGATCAGGACTGTGTCCGTGGAGTGGCATGATCTGGACTGTGTCCGTGGAGTGGCATGATCAGGTCTGTGTCCCAGCAGAGGCATGATCAGGACTGTGTCCATGGAGTGGCATGATCAGGACTGTGCCCGTGGACTGGCATGATCAGGTCTGTGTCCGGCGAGTGGCATGATCAGGACTCTGTCCGCGGAGTGGCATGACCAGGACTGTGCCCGAGGAGTGGCATGATCAGATCTGTGCCCATGGAGTGGCATGATCAGGACTGTGCCCGAGGACTGGCATGATCAGGGCTGTGTCGATTCAGTGGCATAATCAGGGCTCTGTCCATGGAGTGGCATGATCAGGGCTGTACCCGTGGGGTGGCATGATCAGGGCTGTGCCCGTGGACTGACATGATCAGGGCAGTATCCGTGGAGTGGCATGATCAGGGCTGTGCCCGTGGAGTGGCATGATCAGGGCTGTGCCCGTGGAGTGGCATGATCAGGACTATGCCCGTGGAGTGGCATGATCAGAGCTGTGCCCCTGGAGTTGCATGATCAGGACTGTGCCCGAGGACTGGCATGATCAGGACTGTATCCATGGAGTGGCATGATCAGGGTTGAGACCGTGGAGAGGCATGATCAGGACTGTGTCCGTGGGGTGTCATGATCAGGACTGTACCCGTGGAGTGGCATGATCAGGACTGTGTGCATGGAGACGCATGATCAGGACTCTACCCGTGGAGTGGCATGATCAGGGCTGTGCCCGTGGAGTGGCATGATCAGGACTGTGTCCGAGGAGAGGCGTGATCAGAACTGTGCCCAAGCAGAGGCATGATAATGGCTGTGCCCGTGGAGTGGCATGATCAGGACTGTGCCCGTGGAGTGGCATGATCAGGGCTCTGTCCGTGGAGTGGCATGATCAGGGCTGTTCCCCTGGAGTGGCATGATCAGGACTGTGCCCGTGGAGTGGCATGATCAGAGCTGTGCCCCTGGAGTTGCATGATCAGGACTGTGCCCGAGGACTGGCATGATCAGGGCAGTGCCCGCGGAGAGGCATGATCAGGGCTGAGTCCGTGCAGAGGCATGATCAGGACTGTGTCCGTGGAGTGGCATGATCAGGGCTGTGTCCGTGGAGTGGCATGATCAGGGCTGTGTCCGTGGAGTGGCATGATCGGGACTGTGCCCAAGCAGAGGCATGATCGGGACTGTGCCCAAGCAGAGGCATGATCAGGACTGTGCCCGTGGAGTGGCATGATCAGGACTGTGTCCGAGGGGTGGCATGATCAGGGCTGTGCCCGTGGAGTGGCATGATCAGGACTGTGCCCGAGGAGTGGCATGATCAGGACTGTGTCCGAGGAGAGGCGTGATCAGGACTGTGCCCAAGCAGAGGCATGATCAGGACTGTGTCCGAGGAGAGGCATGATCAGGACTGTGTCTGAGGAGTGGCATGATCAGGACTGTGCCGAAGCAGAGGCATGATCAGGACTGTGTCCATGGAGTGGCATGATCAGGGCACTGTCCGTGGAGTGGCATGATCAGGGCTGTGCCCGTGGAGTGGCATGATCAGGACTGTGCCCGTGGAGTGGCATGATCAGGGCAGTGTCCGTGGAGTGGCATGATCAGGGCTGTCCCCGTGGAGTGGCATGATCAGGACTGTGCCCGTGGAGTGGCATGATCAGGGCTGTGCCCGTGGACTGACATGTTCAGGGCTGTGTCCATGGAGTGGCATGATCAGGACTGTGCCCGTGGGGTGGCATGATCAGGTCTGTGTCCCAGCAGAGGCATGATCAGGACTGTGTCCATGGAGTGGCATCATCAGGACTGTGCCCGTGGACTGGCATGATCAGGACTCTGTCCGCGGAGTGGCATGACCAGGACTGTGCCCGAGGAGTGGCATGATCAGATCTGTGCCCCTGGAGTGGCATGATCAGGACTGTGTCCGAGGAGAGGCATGATCAGGACTGTGCCCGTGGAGAGGCATGATCAGGACTGTGTCCGAGGGGTGTAATGATCAGGACTGTGTCCGAGGAGAGGCATGATCAGGACTGTGTCCATGGAGAGGCATGATCAGGACTGTGTCCGTGGAGTGGCATGATCTGGACTGTGTCCGTGGAGTGGCATGATCAGGTCTGTGTCCCAGCAGAGGCATGATCAGGACTGTGTCCATGGAGTGGCATGATCAGGACTGTGCCCGTGGACTGGCATGATCAGGTCTGTGTCCGGCGAGTGGCATGATCAGGACTCTGTCCGCGGAGTGGCATGACCAGGACTGTGCCCGAGGAGTGGCATGATCAGATCTGTGCCCCTGGAGTGGCATGATCAGGACTGTGCCCGAGGACTGGCATGATCAGGGCTGTGTCGATTCAGTGGCATAATCAGGGCTCTGTCCATGGAGTGGCATGATCAGGGCTGTACCCGTGGGGTGGCATGATCAGGGCTGTGCCCGTGGACTGACATGATCAGGGCAGTATCCGTGGAGTGGCATGATCAGGGCTGTGCCCGTGGAGTGGCATGATCAGGGCTGTGCCCGTGGAGTGGCATGATCAGGACTATGCCCGTGGAGTGGCATGATCAGAGCTGTGCCCCTGGAGTTGCATGATCAGGACTGTGCCCGAGGACTGGCATGATCAGGACTGTATCCATGGAGTGGCATGATCAGGGTTGAGACCGTGGAGAGGCATGATCAGGACTGTGTCCGTGGGGTGTCATGATCAGGACTGTACCCGTGGAGTGGCATGATCAGGACTGTGTCCATGGAGACGCATGATCAGGACTCTACCCGTGGAGTGGCATGATCAGGGCTGTGCCCGTGGAGTGGCATGATCAGGACTGTGACCGAGGAGAGGCGTGATCAGAACTGTGCCCAAGCAGAGGCATGATAATGGCTGTGCCCGTGGAGTGGCATGATCAGGACTGTGCCCGTGGAGTGGCATGATCAGGGCTCTGTCCGTGGAGTGGCATGATCAGGGCTGTACCCCTGGAGTGGCATGATCAGGACTGTGCCCGTGGAGTGGCATGATCAGAGCTGTGCCCCTGGAGTTGCATGATCAGGACTGTGCCCGAGGACTGGCATGATCAGGGCAGTGCCCGCGGAGAGGCATGATCAGGGCTGAGTCCGTGCAGAGGCATGATCAGGACTGTGTCCGTGGAGTGGCATGATCAGGGCTGTGTCCGTGGAGTGGCATGATCAGGGCTGTGTCCGTGGAGTGGCATGATCGGGACTGTGCCCAAGCAGAGGCATGATCGGGACTGTGCCCAAGCAGAGGCATGATCAGGACTGTGCCCGTGGAGTGGCATGATCAGGACTGTGTCCGAGGGGTGGCATGATCAGGGCTGTGCCCGTGGAGTGGCATGATCAGGACTGTGCCCGAGGAGTGGCATGATCAGGACTGTGTCCGAGGAGAGGCATGATCAGGACTGTGTCTGAGGAGTGGCATGATCAGGACTGTGCCGAAGCAGAGGCATGATCAGGACTGTGTCCATGGAGTGGCATGATCAGGGCACTGTCCGTGGAGTGGCATGATCAGGGCTGTGCCCGTGGAGTGGCATGATCAGGACTGTGCCCGTGGAGTGGCATGATCAGGGCAGTGTCCGTGGAGTGGCATGATCAGGGCTGTCCCCGTGGAGTGGCATGATCAGGACTGTGCCCGTGGAGTGGCATGATCAGGGCTGTGCCCGTGGACTGACATGATCAGGGCTGTGTCCATGGAGTGGCATGATCAGGACTGTGCCCGTGGGGTGGCATGATCAGGGCTGTGCCCGTGGACTGACATGATCAGGGCTGTGTCCATGGAGTGGCATGATCAGGGCTCTGTCCGGGGAGTGGCATCATCAGGGCTGTATCCTTGGAGTGGCATGATCAGGGCTGTGCCCGTGGAGTGGCATGATCAGGGCTGAGTCCGAGGAGAGGCATGATCAGGGCTGTGCCCGTGGAGTGGCATGATCAGGGCTGAGTCCGTGGAGAGGCATGATCAGGACTGTGTCTGTGGAGTGGCATGATAAGGACTGTGTCCGCGGAGTGGCATAATCAGGACTGTGCCCGTGGAGTGGCATGATCAGGACTGTGCCCGAGGAGTGGCATGATCAGGACTGTGTCCGAGGAGAGGCGTGATCAGGACTGTGCCCAAGCAGAGGCATGATCAGGACTGTGCCGGAGGAGTGGCATGATCAGGACTGTGCCCAAGCAGAGGCATGACAATGTCTGTGCCCGTGGAGTGGCATGATCAGGGCTCTGTCCGTGGAGTGGCATGATCAGGGCTGTTCCCCTGGAGTGGCATGATCAGGACTGTGCCCGTGGAGTGGCATGATCAGAGCTGTGCCCCTGGAGTTGCATGATCAGGACTGTGCCCGAGGACTGGCATGATCAGGGCTGTGCCCATGGAGTGGCATGATAAGGGCCGTGCCCGTGGACTGGCATGATCAGGACTGTGTCCGTGGAGTGGCATGATCAGGACTGTGCCCGAGGAGAGGCATGATCGGGACTGTGCCCAAGCAGTGGCATGATCAGGACTGTGCCCGAGGAGAGGCATGATCGGGACTGTGCCCAAGCAGAGGCATGATCAGGGCTGTGTCCAATGAGTGGCATGATCAGGACTGTGTCCGTGGAGAGGCATGATCAGGGTTGTGCCCAAGGAGTGGCATGATCAGGTTTGTGCCCAAGGAGTGGCATGATCAGGGTTGTGCCCAAGGAGTGGCATGATCAGGACTGTGCCCGTGGAGTGGCATTATCAGGGCTGTGTCCATTGAGTGGCATGATCAGGGCTGTGTCCATGGAGAGGCATGATCAGGACTGTGTCCGAGGGGTGGCATGATCAGGACAGTACCCGTGGAGTGGCATGATCAGGACTGTGCCCGTGGAGTGGCATGATCAGGACGTCTCCGAGGGGTGGCATGATCAGGACTGTGTCCGTGGAGTGGCATGATCAGGGTTGAGACCGTGGAGAGGCATGATCAGGACTGTGTCCGAGGAGAGGCGTGATCAGGACTGTGCCCAAGCAGAGGCATGATCAGGACTGTGCCCGTGGAGTGGCATGATCAGAGCTGTGCCCCTGGAGTTGCATGATCAGGACTGTGCCCGAGGACTGGCATGATCAGGGCTGTGCCCATGGAGTGGCATGATAAGGGCCGTGCCCGTGGACTGGCATGATCAGGACTGTGTCCGTGGAGTGGCATGATCAGGACTGTGCCCGAGGAGAGGCATGATCGGGACTGTGCCCAAGCAGTGGCATGATCAGGACTGTGCCCGAGGAGAGGCATGATCGGTACTGTGCCCAAGCAGAGGCATGATCAGGGCTGTGTCCATTGAGTAGCATGATCAGGACTGTGTCCGTGGAGAGGCATGATCAGGGCTCTGTCCGGGGAGTGGCATCATCAGGGCTGTATCCGTGGAGTGGCATGATCAGGGCTGTGCCCGTAGAGTGGCATGATCAGGACTGTGCCCGTGGAGTGGCATGATCAGGGCTGAGTCCGAGGAGAGGCATGATCAGGGCTGTGCCCGTGGAGTGGCATGATCAGGGCTGAGTCCGTGGAGAGGCATGATCAGGACTGTGTCTGTGGAGTGGCATGATAAGGACTGTGTCCGCGGAGTGGCATAATCAGGACTGTGCCCGTGGAGTGGCATGATCAGTACTGTGCCCGAGGAGTGGCATGATCAGGACTGTGTCCGAGGAGAGGCGTGATCAGGACTGTGCCCAAGCAGAGGCATGATCAGGACTGTGCCGGAGGAGTGGCATGATCAGGACTGTGTCCGAGGAGAGGCATGATCAGGACTGTGCCCAAGCAGAGGCATGACAATGTCTGTGCCCGTGGAGTGGCATGATCAGGGCTCTGTCCGTGGAGTGGCATGATCAGGGCTGTTCCCCTGGAGTGGCATGATCAGGACTGTGCCCGTGGAGTGGCATGATCAGAGCTGTGCCCCTGGAGTTGCATGATCAGGACTGTGCCCGAGGACTGGCATGATCAGGGCTGTGCCCATGGAGTGGCATGATAAGGGCCGTGCCCGTGGACTGGCATGATCAGGACTGTGTCCGTGGAGTGGCATGATCAGGACTGTGCCCGAGGAGAGGCATGATCGGGACTGTGCCCAAGCAGTGGCATGATCAGGACTGTGCCCGAGGAGAGGCATGATCGGGACTGTGCCCAAGCAGTGGCATGATCAGGACTGTGCCCGAGGAGAGGCATGATCCGGACTGTGTCCGTGGAGAGGCATGATCAGGGTTGTGCCCAAGGAGTGGCATGATCAGGGTTGTGCCCAAGGAGTGGCATGATCAGGGTTGTGCCCAAGGAGTGGCATGATCAGGACTGTGCCCGTGGAGTGGCATGATCAGGGCTGTGTCCATTGAGTGGCATGATCAGGGCTGTGTCCATGGAGAGGCATGATCAGGACTGTGTCCGAGGGGTGGCATGATCAGGACAGTACCCGTGGAGTGGCATGATCAGGACTGTGCCCGTGGAGTGGCATGATCAGGGTTGAGACCGTGGAGAGGCATGATCAGGACTGTGTCCGAGGGGTGTTATGATCAGGACTGTGTCCATGGAGAGGCATGATCAGGACTGTACCCGTGGAGTGGCATGATCAGGACTGTGTCCGTGGAGTGGCATGATCAGGACTGTGTCCGTGTAGTGGCATGATCAGGACTGTACCCGTGGAGTGGCATGATCAGGACTGTGTCCGAGGGGTGGCATGATCAGGACTGTATCCATGGAGTGGCATGATCAGGGTTGAGACCGTGGAGAGGCATGATCAGGACTGTGTCCGTGGGGTGTCATGATCAGGACTGTACCCGTGGAGTGGCATGATCAGGACTGTGTCCATGGAGACGCATGATCAGGACTCTACCCGTGGAGTGGCATGATCAGGGCTGTGCCCGTGGAGTGGCATGATCAGGACTGTGTCCGAGGAGAGGCGTGATCAGAACTGTGCCCAAGCAGAGGCATGATAATGGCTGTGCACGTGGAGTGGCATGATCAGGACTGTGCCCGTGGAGTGGCATGATCAGGGCTCTGTCCGTGGAGTGGCATGATCAGGGCTGTTCCCCTGGAGTGGCATGATCAGGACTGTGCCCGTGGAGTGGCATGATCAGAGCTGTGCCCCTGGAGTTGCATGATCAGGACTGTGCCCGACGACTGGCATGATCAGGTCTGTGCCCATGGAGTGGTATGATAAGGGCCGTGCCCGTGGACTGGCATGATCAGGACTGTGTCCGTGGAGTGGCATGACCAGGGCTGTGTCCGTCGAGTGGCATGATCAGGGCTGTGTCCGTGGAGTGGCATGATCAGGACAGTGTCCATGGAGTGGCATGATCAGGACTGTGCCCGAGGAGTGGCATGATCAGGGTTGTGCCCAAGGAGTGGCATGATCAGGACTGTGCCCGTGGAGTGGCATGATCAGGGCTGTGTCCATTGAGTGGCATGATCAGGACTGTGCCCGTGGAGTGGCATGATCAGGACTGTGCCCGAGGAGAGGCATGATCGGGACTCTGTCCGAGGGGTGACATGATCAGGACTGTGCCCGAGAAGAGGCATGATCGGGACTGTGCCCAAGAAGAGGCATGATCAGGACTGTGCCCGTGGAGTGGCATGATCAGGACTGTGTCCGAGGGGTGGCATGATCAGGACTGTGTCCGTGGAGTGGCATGATCAGGGTTGAGACCGTGGAGAGGCATGATCAGGACTGTGTCCGTGGAGTGGCATGATCAGGACTGCGTCCGTGGAGTGGCATGATAAGGACTGTGTCCGTGGAGTGGCATGATCAGGACTATACCCGTGGAGTGGCATGATCAGGACTGTGTCCGAGGGGTGGCATGATCAGGACTGTATCCATGGAGTGGCATGATCAGGGTTGAGACCGTGGAGAGGCATGATCAGGACTGAGTCCGTGGGGTGTCATGATCAGGACTGTACCCGTGGAGTGGCATGATCAGGACTGTGTCCATGGAGAGGCATGATCAGGACTGTACCCGTGGAGTGGCATGATCAGGGCTGTGTCCGTGGAGTGGCATGATCAGGTCTGTGTCCCAGCAGAGGCATGATCAGGACTGTGTCCATGGAGTGGCATGATCAGGACTGTGCCCTTGGACTGGCATGATCAGGGCTGTGTCCGGCGAGTGGCATGATCAGGACTCTGTCCGCGGAGTGGCATGACCAGGACTGTGTCCATGGAGTGGCATGATTAGGGCTGTGTCCGGCGAGTGGCATGATCAGGACTGTGTACGTGGAGTGGCATGATCAGGACTGTGTCCGTGGAGTGGCATGATCAGGGCTGTTTCCATGGAGTGACATGATCAGGACTGGGTCTGTGGAGTGGCATGATCAGGACTGTGTCCGTGGAGTGGCATGATCAGGTCTGTGTCCCAGCAGAGGCATGATCAGGACTGTGCCCGTGGAGTGGCATGATCAGAGCTGTGCCCCTGGAGTTGCATGATCAGGACTGTGCCCGAGGACTGGCATGATCAGGGCTGTGCCCATGGAGTGGCATGATCAGGACTGTGTCCGAGTAGAGGCGTGATCAGGACTGTGCCCGTGGAGTGGCATGATCAGAGCTGTGCCCCTGGAGTTGCATGATCAGGACTGTGCCCGAGGACTGGCATGATCAGGGCAGTGCCCGCGGAGAGGCATGATCAGGGCTGAGTCCGTGCAGAGGCATGATCAGGACTGTGTCCGTGGAGTGGCATGATCAGGGCTGTGTCCGTGG
Organism: Hypanus sabinus; assembly: GCF_030144855.1. Taxonomy (NCBI): domain Eukaryota; kingdom Metazoa; phylum Chordata; class Chondrichthyes; order Myliobatiformes; family Dasyatidae; genus Hypanus; species Hypanus sabinus. Next base: position 80,026 of record NW_026781770.1, read on the forward strand.
AGTGGCATGATCAGGTCTGTGTCCCAGCAGAGGCATGATCAGGACTGTGTCCATGGAGTGGCATGATCAGGACTGTGCCCTTGGTGTGGCATGATCTGGGCTGTGTCCGTGGAGTGGCATAATCAGGGCTGTGTCCGTGGAGTGGCATGATGAGGTCTGTGTCCCAGCAGAGGCATGATCAGGACTGTGTCCATGGAGTGGCATGATCAGGACTGTGCCCGTGGACTGGCATGATCAGGACTCTGTCCGCGGAGTGGCATGACCAGGACTGTGCCCGAGGAGTGGCATGATCAGATCTGTGCCCCTGGAGTGGCATGATCAGGACTGTGTCCGAGGAGAGGCATGATCAGGACTGTGCCCGGGGAGAGGCATGATCAGGACTGTGTCCGAGGGGTGTTATGATCAGGACTGTGTCCGAGGAGAGGCATGATCAGGACTGTGTCCATGGAGAGGCATGATCAGGACTGTGTCCGTGGAGTGGCATGATCTGGACTGTGTCCGTGGAGTGGCATGATCAGGACTGTGTCCGAGGGGTGGCATGATCTGGACTGTGTCCGTGGAGTGTTATGATCTGGACTGTGTCTGTGGAGTGGCATGATCAGGACTGTGTCTGTGGAGTGGCATGATCAGGACTGTGTCCGTGGAGTGGCATGATCAGGACTGTATCCGTGGAGTGGCATGATCAGGACTGTACCCGTGGAGTGTCATGATCAGGACTGTGTCCATGGAGAGGCATGATCAGGACTGTACCCGTGGAGTGGCATGATCAGGGCTGTGCCCGTGGAGTGGCATGATCAGGACTGTGCCCGAGGAGTGGCATGATCAGGACTGTGTCCGAGGAGAGGCGTGATCAGGACTGTGCCCAAGCAGAGGCATGATCAGGACTGTGTCCGAGGAGAGGCATGATCAGGACTGTGGCTGAGGAGTGGCATGATCAGGACTGTGCCGAAGCAGAGGCATGATCAGGACTGTGTCCATGGAGTGGCATGATCAGGGCACTGTCCGTGGAGTGGCATGATCAGGGCTGTGCCCGTGGAGTGGCATGATCATGACTGTGCCCGTGGAGTGGCATGATCAGGGCAGTGTCCGTGGAGTGGCATGATCAGGGCTGTCCCCGTGGAGTGGCATGATCAGGACTGTGCCCGTGGAGTGGCATGATCAGGGCTGTGCCCGTGGACTGACATGATCAGGGCTGTGTCCATGGAGTGGCATGATCAGGACTGTGCCCGTGGGGTGGCATGATCAGGGCTGTGCCCGTGGACTGACATGATCAGGGCTGTGTCCATGGAGTGGCATGATCAGGGCTCTGTCCGGGGAGTGGCATGATCAGGGCTGTATCCGTGGAGTGGCATGATCAGGGCTGTGCCCGTAGAGTGGCATGATCAGGACTGTGCCCGTGGAGTGGCATGATCAGGGCTGAGTCCGAGGAGAGGCATGATCAGGGCTGTGCCCGTGGAGTGGCATGATCAGGGCTGAGTCCGTGGAGAGGCATGATCAGGACTTTGTCTGTGGAGTGGCATGATAAGGACTGTGTCCGCGGAGTGGCATAATCAGGACTGTGCCCGTGGAGTGGCATGATCAGGACTGTGCCCGAGGAGTGGCATGATCAGGACTGTGTCCGAGGAGAGGCGTGATCAGGACCGTGCCCAAGCAGAGGCATGATCAGGACTGTGCCGGAGGAGTGGCATGATCAGGCCTGTGTCCGAGGAGAGGCATGATCAGGACTGTGCCCAAGCAGAGGCATGACAATGTCTGTGCCCGTGGAGTGGCATGATCAGGGCTCTGTCCGTGGAGTGGCATGATCAGAGCTGTTCCCCTGGAGTGTCATGATCAGGACTGTGCCCGTGGAGTGGCATGATCAGAGCTGTGCCCCTGGAGTTGCATGATCAGGACTGTGCCCGAGGACTGGCATGATCAGGGCTGTGCCCATGGAGTGGCATGATAAGGGCCGTGCCCGTGGACTGGCATGATCAGGACTGTGCCCGAGGAGAGGCATGATCGGGACTGTGCCCAAGCAGTGGCATGATCAGGACTGTGCCCGAGGAGAGGCATGATCGGGACTGTGTCCAAGCAGAGGCATGATCAGGGCTGTGTCCATTGAGTAGCATGATCAGGACTGTGTCCGTGGAGAGGCATGATCAGGGTTGTGCCCAAGGAGAGGCATGATCAGGGTTGTGCCCAAGGAGTGGCATGATCAGGGTTGTGCCCAAGGAATGGCATGATCAGGACTGTGCCCGTGGATTGGCATGATCAGGGCTGTGTCCATTGAGTGGCATGATCAGGGCTGTGTCCATGGAGAGGCATGATCAGGACTGTGTCCGAGGGGTGGCATGATCAGGACAGTACCCGTGGAGTGGCATGATCAGGACTGTGCCCGTGGAGTGGCATGATCAGGACGTCTCCGAAGGGTGGCATGATCAGGACTGTGACCGTGGAGTGGCATGATCAGGGTTGAGACCGTGGAGAGGCATGATCAGGACTGTGTCCGAGGGGTGTTATGATCAGGACTGTGTCCATGGAGAGGCATGATCAGGACTATGTCCGAGGAGAGGCATGATCAGGACTGTACCCGTGGAGTGGCATGATCAGGACTGTGTCCGTGGAGTGGCATGATCAGGACTGTACCCGTGGAGTGGCATGATCAGGACTGTGTCCGAGGGGTGGCATGATCAGGACTGTATCCATGGAGTGGCATGATCAGGGTTGAGACCGTGGAGAGGCATGATCAGGACTGTGTCCGTGGGGTGTCATGATCAGGACTGTACCCGTGGAGTGGCATGATCAGGACTGTGTCCATGGAGACGCATGATCAGGACTCTACCCGTGGAGTGGCATGATCAGGGCTGTGCCCGTGGAGTGGCATGATCAGGACTGTGTCCGAGGAGAGGCGTGATCAGAACTGTGCCCAAGCAGAGGCATGATAATGGCTGTGCCCGTGGAGTGGCATGATCAGGACTGTGCCCGTGGAGTGGCATGATCAGGGCTCTGTCCGTGGAGTGGCATGATCAGGGCTGTTCCCCTGGAGTGGCATGATCAGGACTGTGCCCGTGGAGTGGCATGATCAGAGCTGTGCCCCTGGAGTTGCATGATAAGGGCCGTGCCCGTGGACTGGCATGATCAGGACTGTGTCCGTGGAGTGGCATGATCAGGGCTGTGTCCATTGAGTAGCATGATCAGGGCTGTGTCCATGGAGAGGCATGACAGGACTGTGCCCAAGCAGAGGTATGACCAGGGCTGTGTCCGTCGAGTGGCATGATCAGGGCTGTGCCCAAGCAGAGGCATGATCAGGACTGTGCCCGTGGAGTGGCATGATCAGGGCTGTGTCCATTGAGTAGCATGATCAGTACTGTGACCTTGAAGTGGCATGATCAGGACTGTGTCTGTGGAGTGGCATGATCAAGACTGTGACCGCCGGGTGTCATGATCAGGGCTGTTCCCTTGGTGTGGCATGATCAGGACTGTGTCCGTGGAGTGGCATGATCAGGGCTGTTCCCTTGGAGTGTGATGATCTGGGCTGTGTCCATGGAGTGGCATGATCAGGGCTGTGCCCGAGGACTGGCATGATCAGGGCTATGTCCATTGAGTGGCATGATGAGGGCTGTGCCCGTGGACTCGCATTATCAGGGCTGTGTCCGTGGAGTGGCATGTTCAGGACTGTGCCCGTGGAGTGGCATTTTCAGGACTGTGTCCATGGACTGGCATGATCAGGGCTGTGTCCGTGGAGTGGCATGTTCAGGACTGTGCCCGTGGAGTGGCATTTTCAGGACTGTGTCCATGGACTGGCATGATCAGGGCTGTGTCCGTGGAGTGGCATGTTCAGGACTGTGCCCGTGGAGTGGCATGATCAGGACTGTGTCCGTGGAGTGGCATGTTCAGGACTGTGCCCGTGGAGTGGCATTTTCAGGACTGTGTCCATGGAGTGGCATGATCAGGGCTGTGTCCGTGGAGTGGCATGATCAGGGCTGTGTCCGTGGAGTGGCATGATCAGGACTGTTCCCGGGGAGTGGCACGATCAGGGCTGTGCCCGTGGACTGGCATAATCAGGGCAGGGTCCATGGAGTGGCAAGATCAGGGCTGTGTCCGTGGAGTGGCATGATCAGGACTGTGTTCGTGGAGTGGCATGATCAGGGCTGTGTCCGTGGAGTGGCATGATCAGGACTGTGTCGGTGAAGTGGCATTTTCAGGACTGTGTCCTTGGAGTGGCATGATCAGGGCTGTGTCCATGGAGTGGCATGATCAGGACTGTGCCCGGGGAGTGGCATGATCAGGACTGTGTCCATGGAGTGGCATGATCAGGACTGTGCCCGTGCAGTGGCATGATCAGGACAGTGTCTGTGGAGTGGCATGATCAGGACTGTGCCCGTGGAGTGGCATGATCAGGGCTGTGTCCATGGAGTGGCATGATCAGGGCTGTGTCCATGGAGTGGCATGATCAGGACTGTGCCCGGGGAGTGGCATGATCAGGGCTGTGTCCATGGAGTGGCATGATCAGGACTGTGCCCGGGGAGTGGCATGATCAGGACTGTGTCCGTGGAGTGGCATGATCAGGACTGTGTCTGTGGAGTGGCATGATCAGGACTGTGCCCGTGGAGTGGCATGATCAGGGCTGTGTCCATGGAGTGGCATGATCAGGACTGTGTCCGAGGGGAGGCATGATCAGGACTGTGTCCATTGAGTGGCATGATCAGGGCTGTGTCCGAGGAGTGGCATGATCAGGGCAGTGCCCAAGGAGTGGCATGATCAGGACTGTGTCCGCGGAGTGGCATGATCAGGGCTGTGCCCAAGGAGTGGCATGATCAGGACTGTACCCGTGGAGTGGCATTATCTGGACTGTGTCCGAGGAGTGGCATGATCAGGACTGAGTCCGTGGAGTGGCATGATCAGGGCTGTGTCCGTGGAGTGGCATGTTCATGGCTGTGTCCGCGGAGTGGCATGATCAGGACTGTGCCCATGGAGTGGCATGATCAGGGCTGTGTCCGGGGAGTGGCATGATCAGGGCTGTGCCCATGGAGTGGCATGATCAGGGCTGTGTCCGTGGAGTGGCATGATCAGGACTGTGCCCATGGAGTGGCATGATCAGGACTGTGTCCGCGGAGTGGCATGACCAGGACTCTGCCCGAGCAGTGGCATGATCAGAGCTGTGCCCCTGGAGTGGCACGATCAGGACTGTTCCCGTGCAGTGGCATGATCAGGGCTGTGTCCGTGGAGTGGCATGATCAGGACTGTGCCCGTGCAGTGGCATGATCAGGACAGTGTCCGAGGAGTGGCATGATCAGTGCTGTGTCCGTGGAGAGGCATGATCAGGACTGTGCCCGTGCAGTGGCATGATCAGGACTGTGTCCGTGGAGTGGCATGATCAGGACTGTGCCCGTGCAGTGGCATGATCAGGACAGTGTCCGAGGAGTGGCATGATCAGGGCTGTGTCCGTGGAGTGGCATGATCAGGACTGTGCCCGTGCAGTGGCATGATCAGGACAGTGTCGGAGGAGTGGCATGATCAGGACTGTGCCCGAGGAAAGGCATGATCGGGACTGTGCCCAAGCAGAGGCATGATAAGGACTGTGCCCGTGGAGTGGCATGATCAGGGCTGTGTCCATTGAGTAGCATGATCAGGGCTGTGCCCGTGGACTGGCATGAACAGGGCTGAGTCCGGCGAATGGCATGATCAGGACTGTGCCCAAGCAGAGGCATGACCAGGGCTGTGTCCGTGGAGTGGCATGATCAGGGCTGTGCCCGTGGACTGGCATGAACAGGGCGGTGTCCGGCAAGTGGCATGATCAGGACTGTGCCCAATCAGAGGCGTGATCAGGACTGTGCCCAAGCAGAGGCATGATCAGAGCTGTGTCCGTGGAGTGGCATGATCAGGGCTGTGACGGTGGAGTGGCATGATCAGGACTGTGCCCGTGGAGTGGCATGATCAGGGCTCTGTCCGTGGAGTGGCATGATCAGGGCTGTGCCCGTGGAGTGGCATGATCAGGGCTGTGCCCGTGGACTGACATGATCAGGACTGTGTCCGTGGAGTGGCATGATCAGGACCGTGTCCATGGAGTGGCATGATCAGGACTGTGCCCGTGGACTGGCATGAACAGGGCTGTGTCCGGCGAGTGGCATGATCAGGACTGTGCCCGTGGAGTGGCATGATCAGTTCTCTGTCCGTGGAGTGGCATGATCAGGGCTGTGCCCGTGGAGTGGCATGATCAGGACTGTGCCCGTGGAGTGGCATGATCAGGGCTGTGCCCGTGGACTGACATGATCAGGACTGTGTCCGTGGAGTGGCATGATCATGGCTGTTTCCATGGAGTGGCATGATCAGGACTGGGTCCGTGGAGTGGCATGATCAGGACTGTGTCCGTGGAGTGGCATGATCAGGTCTGTGTCCCAGCAGAGGCATGATCAGGACTGTGTCCATGGAGTGGCATGGTCAGGACTGTGCCCGTGGACTGGCATGATCAGGGCTGTGTCCGGCGAGTGGCATGATCAGGACACTGTCCGCGGAGTGGCATGACCAGGACACTGCCCGAGGACTGGCATGATCAGGGCTGTGTCCATTCAGTGGCATGATCAGGGCTCTGTCCATGGAGTGGCATGATCAGGGCTGTGCCCGTGGAGTGGCATGATCAGGACTGTGCCCAAGCGGAGGGATGATCAGGACTGTGTCCGTGGAGTGGCATGATCAGGACTGTGCCCGTGCAGTGGCATGATCAGAGCTGTGCCCCTGAAGTTGCATGATCGGGACTGTGCCCGTGGAGTGGCATGATCAGGACTGTACCCGTGGAGTGGCATGATCAGGACTGTGTCCGTGGAGTTGCATGATCGGGACTGTGCGCGTGGAGTGGCATGATCAGGACTGTGCCCGAGGACTGGCATGATCAGGACTGTGTCCGTGGAGTGGCATGATCAGGGCTGTACCCGTGGAGTGGCATGATAAGGACTGTCTCCGAGGGGTGGCATGATAAGGACTGTGTCCGAGGAGTGGCATGGTCAGGACTGTGCCGTGGACTGGCATGATCAGGGCTGTGTCCGGCGAGTGGCATGATCAGGACACTGTCCGCGGAGTGGCATGACCAGGACTGTGCACGAGGAGTGGCATGATCAGAGCTGTGCCCCTGGAGTGGCATGATCAGGACACTGCCCGAGGACTGGCATGATCAGGGCTGTGTCCATTCAGTGGCATGATCAGGGCTCTGTCCATGGAGTTGCATGATCGGGACTGTGCCCGTGGAGTGGCATGATCAGGACTGTACCCGTGGAGTGGCATGATCAGGACTGTGTCCGTGGAGTGGCATGATCAGGACTGTACCCGTGGAGTGGCATGATCAGGACTGTGTCCGTCGAGTGGCATGATCAGGACTGTACCCGTGGAGTGGCATGATCAGGGCTGTGTCCATGGAGTGGCATGATCGGGACTGTGCGCGTGGAGTGGCATGATCAGGACTGTGCCCGAGGACTGGCATGATCAGGGCTCTGCCCATGGAGTGGCATGATAAGGGCTGTGCCCGTGGAGTGGCATGATCAGGACTGTGCCCGTGGAGTGGCATGATCAGGGCTGTGTCCGTGGAGTGGCATGATCAGGACTGTGTCCGTGGAGTGGCATGATTAGGACTGTGCCCGTGGAGTGGCATGATCAGGGCTGTGTCCGTGGAGTGGCATGATCAGGACTGTGCCCGTGCACTGGCATGATCAGGGCTGTGTCCGTGGAGTGGCATGATCAGGACTGTGCCCGTGCAGTGGCATGATCAGGAGTCTGTCCGCGGAATGGCATGACCAGGACAGTGCCCGAGGAGTGGCATGATCAGAGCTGTGCCCCTGGAGTGGCATGATCAGGACACTGCCCGAGGACTGGCATGATCAGGGCTGTGTCCATTCAGTGGCATGATCAGGGCTCTGTCCATGGAGTGGCATGATCAGGGCTGTGCCCCTGAAGTTGCATGATCGGGACTGTGCCCGTGGAGTGGCATGATCAGGACTGTGCCCAAGCGGAGGGATGATCAGGACTGTGTCCGTGGAGTGGCATGATCAGGAATGTGCCCGTGCAGTGGCATGATCAGAGCTGTGCCCCTGAAGTTGCATGATCGGGACTGTGCCCGTGGAGTGGCATGATCAGGACTGTACCCGTGGAGTGGCATGATCAGGGCTGTGTCCGTGGAGTGGCATGATCAGGACTGTGCCCGTGCAGTGGCATGATCAGGGCTGTGTCCGTGGAGTGGCATGATCAGGACTGTGCCCGTGCAGTGGCATGAACAGGACTGTGTCCGTGGAGTGGCATGATCAGGACTGTGCCCGTGCAGTGGCATGATTAGGGCTGTGTCCGTGGAGTGGCATGATCAGGACTGTGCCCGTGCAGTGGCATGAACAGGACTGTGTCCGTGGAGTGGCATGATCAGGGCTGTGTCCGTGGAGTGGCATGATCAGGACTGTGCCCGTGCAGTGGCATGATCAGGACTGTGTCCGAGGAGTGGCATGATCAGGACTGTGCCCGAGGAGAGGCATGATCGGGACTGTGCCCAAGCAGAGGCATGATAAGGACTGTGCCCGTGGAGTGGCATGATCAGGGCTGTGTCAATTGAGTAGCATGATCAGGGCTGTGTCAATGGAGAGGCATGATCAGGACTGTGCCCAAGCAGAGGCGTGATCAGGACTGTGCCCAAGCAGAGGCATGACCAGGGCTGTGTCCGTGGAGTGGCATGATCAGGGCTGTGCCCGTGGACTGGCATGAACAGGGCTGTGTCCGGCGAGTGGCATGATCAGGACTGTGCCCAATCAGAGGCGTGATCAGGACTGTGCCCAAGCAGAGGCATGATCAGGGCTGTGTCCGTGGAGTGGCATGATCAGGGCTGTGCCCGTGGAGTGGCATGATCAGGACTGTGCCCGTGGAGTGGCATGATCAGGGCTCTGTCCGTGGAGTGGCATGATCAGGGCTGTGCCCGTGGAATGGCATGATCAGGGCTGTGCCCGTGGACTGGCATGAACAGGGCTGTGTCCGGCGAGTGGCATGATCAGGACTGTGCCCGTGGAGTGGCATGATCAGGACTGTGCCCGTGGACTGGCATGAACAGGGCTGTGTCCGGCGAGTGGCATGATCAGGACTGTGCCCGTGGAGTGGCATGATCAGTTCTCTGTCCGTGGAGTGGCATGATCAGGGCTGTGCCCGTGGAGTGGCATGATCAGGACTGTGCCCGTGGAGTGGCATGATCAGGGCTGTGCCCGTGGACTGACATGATCAGGACTGTGTCCGTGGAGTGGCATGATCAGGACTGGGTCCGTGGAGTGGCATGATCAGGACTGTGTCCGTGGAGTGGCATGATCAGGTCTGTGTCCCAGCAGAGGCATGATCAGGACTGTGTCCATGGAGTGGCATGGTCAGGACTGTGCCCGTGGACTGGCATGATCAGGGCTGTGTCCGGCGAGTGGCATGATCAGGACTCTGTCCGCGGAGTGGCATGACCAGGACTGTGCCCGAGGAGTGGCATGATCAGAGCTGTGCCCGCGGAGTGGCATGACCAGGACTGTGCCCGAGGAGTGGCATGATCAGAGCTGTGCCCCTGGAGTGGCATGATCAGGACAGTGCCCGAGGAGTGGCATGATCAGTTCTCTGTCCGTGGAGAGGCATGATCAGGGCTGTGCCCGTGGAGTGGCATGATCAGGACTGTGCCCGTGGAGTGGCATGATCAGGGCTGTGCCCGTGGACTGACATGATCAGGACTGTGTCCGTGGAGTGGCATGATCAGGGCTGTTTCCATGGAGTGGCATGATCAGGACTGGGTCCGTGGAGTGGCATGATCAGGACTGTGTCCGTGGAGTGGCATGATCAGGTCTGTGTCCCAGCAGAGGCATGATCAGGACTGTGTCCATGGAGTGGCATGGTCAGGACTGTGCCCGTGGACTGGCATGATCAGGGCTGTGTCCGGCGAGTGGCATGATCAGGACTCTGTCCGCGGAGTGGCATGACCAGGACTGTGCCCGAGGAGTGGCATGATCAGAGCTGTGCCCGCGGAGTGGCATGACCAGGACTGTGCCCGAGGAGTGGCATGATCAGAGCTGTGCCCCTGGAGTGGCATGATCAGGACAGTGCCCGAGGACTGGCATGATCAGGGCTGTGTCCATTCAGTGGCATGATCAGGGCTCTGTCCATGGAGTGGCATGATCAGGGCTGTGCCCGTGGAGTGGCATGATCAGGACTGTGCCCAAGCGGAGGGATGATCAGGACTGTGTCCGTGGAGTGGCATGATCAGGACCGTGCCCGTGCAGTGGCATGATCAGGACTGTGTCCGAGGAGTGGCATGATCAGGACTGTGCCCATGGAGTGGCATGATCAGGGCTGTGTCCATGGAGTAGCATGATTAGGACTGTGCCCATGGAGTGGCATGATGATGGCTGTACCCAAGGAGTGGCATGATCAGGACTGTGCCCGTGCAGTGGCATGATCAGGGCTGTGTCCGTGGAGTAGCATGATCAGGACTGTGCCCGTGCAGTGGCATGATCAGGGCTGTGTCCGTGGAGTGGCATGATCAGGACTGTGCCCATGCAGTGGCATTATCAGGGCTGTGCCCGTGCAGTGGCATGATCAGGGCTGTGTCCGTGGAGTGGCATGATCAGGACTGTGCACGTGCAGTGGCATGATCAGGGCTGTGCCCGTGGAGTGGCATGATCAGGACTGTGCCCATGGAGTGGCATGATCAGGGCTGTGTCCGAGGAGTGGCATGATCAGGACTGTGTCCGAGGAGTGGCATGATCAGGACTGTGCCCATGGAGTGGCATGATCAGGGCTGTGTCCATGGAGTAGCATGATTAGGACTGTGCCCATGGAGTGGCATGATCAGGGCTGTGTCCATGGAGAGGCATGATCAGGACTGTGTCCGAGGAGTGGCATGATCAGGACTGTACCCGTGGAGTGGCATGATCAGGACTGTGTCCGTGGAGTGGCATGATCAGGGCTGTACCCGTGGAGTGGCATGATCAGGTCTGTGTCCCAGCAGAGGCATGATCAGGACTGTGTCCATGGAGTGGCATGGTCAGGACTGTGCCCGTGGACTGGCATGATCAGGGCTGTGTCCGGCGAGTGGCATGATCAGGACTCTGTCCGCGGAGTGGCATGACCAGGACTGTGCCCGAGGAGTGGCATGATCAGAGCTGTGCCCGCGGAGTGGCATGACCAGGACTGTGCCCGAGGAGTGGCATGATCAGAGCTGTGCCCCTGGAGTGGCATGATCAGGACAGTGCCCGAGGACTGGCATGATCAGGGCTGTGTCCATTCAGTGGCATGATCAGGGCTCTGTCCATGGAGTGGCATGATCAGGGCTGTGCCCGTGGAGTGGCATGATCAGGACTGTGCCCAAGCGGAGGGATGATCAGGACTGTGTCCGTGGAGTGGCATGATCAGGACTGTGCCCGTGCAGTGGCATGATCAGGGCTGCGGCCGTGGAGTGGCATGATCAGGGCTCTGCCCATGGAGTGGCATGATAAGGGCTGTGCCCGTGGACTGGCATGATTAGGGCTGTACCCGTGGAGTGGCATGATCAGGACTGTGTCCGAGGGGTGGCATGATCAGGACTGTGCCCGTGCAGTGGCATTATCAGGGCTGTGTCCGTGGAGTGGCATGATCAGGACTGTGCCCGTGGAGTGGCATGATCAGGGCTGTGTCCGTGGAGTGGCATGATCAGGACTGTGTCCGTGGAGTGGGATGATCAGGACTGTGCCCGTGGAGTGGCATGATCAGGGCTGTGCCCGTGGAGTGGCATAATCAGGACTGTGCCCAAGCGGAGGGATGATCAGGACTGTGTCCGTGGAGTGGCATGATCAGGACTGTGCCCGTGCAGTGGCATGATCAGGACAGTGTCCGAGGAGTGGCATGATCAGTGCTGTGTCCGTGGAGTGGCATGATCAGGACTGTGCCCGTCCAGTGGCATGATCAGGGCAGTGTCCGTTGAGTGGCATGATCAGGACTGTGCCCGTGCAGTGGCATGATCAGGACAGTGTCCGAGGAGTGGCATGATCAGTGCTGTGTCCGTGGAGTGGCATGATCAGGACTGTGCCCGTGCAGAGGCATGATCAGGACTGTGTCCGTGGAGTGGCATGATCAGGACTGTGCCCGTGCTGTGGCATGATCAGGACAGTGTCCGAGGAGTGGCATGATCAGGGCTGTGTCCGTGGAGTGGCATGATCAGGACTGTGCCCGTGCAGTGGCATGATCAGGACAGTGTCCGAGGAGTGGCATGATCAGGACTGTGCCCGAGGAGAGGCATGATCGGGACTGTGCCCAAGCAGAGGCATGATAAGGACTGTGCCCGTGGAGTGGCATGAACAGGGCTGTGTCAATTGAGTAGCATGATCAGGGCTGTGTCCATGGAGAGGCATGATCAGGACTGTGCCCAAGCAGAGGCGTGATCAGGACTGTGCCCAAGCAGAGGCATGACCAGGGCTGTGTCCGTGGAGTGGCATGATCAGGGCTGTGCCCGTGGACTGGCATGAACAGGGCTGTGTCCGGCGAGTGGCATGATCAGGACTGTGCCCGTGGAGTGGCATGATCAAGACTTTGCCCGTGGAGTGGCATGATCAGGGCTCTGTCCGTGGAGTGGCATGATCAGGGCTGTGCCCGTGGAGTGGCATGATCAGGGCTGTGCCCCTGGACTGACATGATCAGGACTGTGTCCATGGAGTGGCATGATCAGGGCTGTTTCCATGGAGTGGCATGATCAGGACTGGGTCCGTGGAGTGGCATGATCAGGACTGTGTCCGTGGAGTGGCATGATCAGGTCTGTGTCCCAGCAGAGGCATGATCAGGACCGTGTCCATAGAGTGGCTTGATCAGGACTGTGCCCGTGGACTGGCATGAACAGGGCTGTGTCCGGCGAGTGGCATGATCAGGACTGTGCCCGTGGAGTGGCATGATCAGTTCTCTGTCCGTGGAGTGGCATGATCAGGGCTGTGCCCCTGGAGTGGCATGATCAGGGCTGTGTCCAGCGAGTGGCATGATCAGGACTGTGTCAATGGAGTGGCATGATCAGGACTGTGTCCATGGAGTGGCATGGTCAGGACTGTGCCCGTGGACTGGCATGATCAGGGCTGTGTCCGGCGAGTGGCATGATCAGGACTCTGTCCGCGGAGTGGCATGACCAGGACTGTGCCCGAGGAGTGGCATGATCAGAGCTGTGCCCCTGGAGTGGCATGATCAGGACTCTGTCAGCGGAGTGGCATGACCAGGACTGTGCCCGAGGAGTGGCATGATCAGAGCTGTGCCCCTGGTGTGGCATGATCAGGACACTGCCCGAGGACTGGCATGATCAGGGCTGTGTCCATTCAGTGGCATGATCAGTGCTCTGTCCATGGAGTGGCATGATCAGGGCTGTGCCCGTGGAGTGGCATGATCAGGGCTGTACCCGTGGACTGACGTGATCAGGGCAGTATCCGTGGAGTGGCATGATCAGGGCTGTGCCCGTGGATTGGCATGATCAGGACTGTGCCCGTGGAGTGGCATGATCAGAGCTGTGCCCCTGGAGTTGCATGATCAGGACTGTGCCCGAGGACTGGCATGATCAGGGCAGTGCCCGCGGAGAGGCATGATCAGGGCTGTTTCCGTGGAGAGGCATGATCAGGGCTGTTTCCCTGGAGAGGCATGATCAGGGCTGTGCCCGTGGAGTGCCATGATCAGGGCTGTTTCCATGGAGTGGCATGATGAGTAAAGGTGTCCGTGGAGAGGCATGATCAGGACTGTGTCCGTGGAGTGGCATGATCAGGACTGTGTCCGTGGAGTGGCATGATCAGGGCTGTGTCCGTGGAGTGGCATGATCAGGACTGGGTCCGTGGAGTGGCATGATCAGGACTGTGTCCGTGTAGAGGCATGATCAGGACTGTGTCCGTGGAGTGGCATGGTCAGGACTGTGTCGGTGGACTGGCATGATCAGGGCTGAGTCCGTGGAGAGGCATGATCAGGACTGTGTCCGTGGAGTGGCATGGTCAGGACTGTGTCCGTGGACTGGCATGATCAGGGCTGTGTCCGTGGAGTGGCATGATAAGCATTGTGTCTGTGGAGTGGCATGATCAGGGCTGTGCCCGAGGAGTGGCATGAACAGGACTGTGTCCGAGGAGAGGCATGATCAGGACTGTGTCCATGGAGTGGCATGATCAGGGCACTGTCCGTGGAGTGGCATGATCAGGACTGTGCCCGTGCAGTGGCATGAACAGGGCTGTGTCCGTGGAGTGGCATGATCAGGACTGTGCCCGTGCAGTGGCATGATCAGGAGTGTGTCCGTGGAGTGGCATGATCAGGACTGTGCCCGTGGAGTGGCATGATGATGGCTGTACCCAAGGAGTGGCATGATCAGGACTGTGCCCGTGCAGTGGCATGATCAGGGCTGTGTCCGTGGAGTAGCATGATCAGGACTGTGCCCGTGCAGTGGCATGATCAGGGCTGTGTCCGTGGAGTGGCATGATCAGGACTGTGCCCGTGGAGTGGCATGATCAGGACTGTGCCCATGGAGTGGCATGATCAGGGCTGTGTCCGAGGAGTGGCATGATCAGGACTGTGTCCGAGGAGTGGCATGATCAGGACTGTGCCCATGGAGTGGCATGATCAGGGCTGTGTCCGGCGAGTGGCATGGTCAGGACACTGTCCGCGGAGTGGCATGACCAGGACACTGCCCGAGGACTGGCATGATCAGGGCTGTGTCCATTCAGTGGCATGATCAGGGCTCTGTCCATGGAGTGGCATGATCAGGGCTGTGCCTGTGGAGTGGCATGATCAGGACTGTGCCCAAGCGGAGGGATGATCAGGACTGTGTCCGTGGAGTGGCATGATCAGGACTGTGCCCGTGCAGTGGCATGATCAGAGCTGTGCCCCTGAAGTTGCATGATCGGGACTGTGCCCGTGGAGTGGCATGATCAGGACTGTACCCGTGGAGTGGCATGATCAGGACTGTGTCCGTGGAGTTGCATGATCGGGACTGTGCGCGTGGAGTGGCATGATCAGGACTGTGCCCGAGGACTGGCATGATCAGGACTGTGTCCGTGGAGTGGCATGATCAGGGCTGTACCCGTGGAGCGGCATGATAAGGACTGTCTCCGAGGGGTGGCATGATAAGGACTGTGTCCGAGGAGTGGCATGGTCAGGACTGTGCCGTGGACTGGCATGATCAGGGCTGTGTCCGGCGAGTGGCATGATCAGGACACTGTCCGCGGAGTGGCATGACCAGGACTGTGCCCGAGGAGTGGCATGATCAGAGCTGTGCCCCTGGAGTGGCATGATCAGGACACTGCCCGAGGACTGGCATGATCAGGGCTGTGTCCATTCAGTGGCATGATCAGGGCTCTGTCCATGGAGTTGCATGATCGGGACTGTGCCCGTGGAGTGGCATGATCAGGACTGTACCCGTGGAGTGGCATGATCAGGACTGTGTCCGTGGAGTGGCATGATCAGGACTGTACCCGTGGAGTGGCATGATCAGGACTGTGTCCGTCGAGTGGCATGATCAGGACTGTACCCGTGGAGTGGCATGATCAGGGCTGTGTCCATGGAGTGGCATGATCGGGACTGTGCGCGTGGAGTGGCATGATCAGGACTGTGCCCGAGGACTGGCATGATCAGGGCTCTGCCCATGGAGTGGCATGATAAGGGCTGTGCCCGTGGAGTGGCATGATCAGGACTGTGCCCGTGGAGTGGCATGATCAGGGCTGTGTCCGTGGAGTGGCATGATCAGGACTGTGTCCGTGGAGTGGCATGATTAGGACTGTGCCCGTGGAGTGGCATGATCAGGGCTGTGTCCGTGGAGTGGCATGATCAGGACTGTGCCCGTGCACTGGCATGATCAGGGCTGTGTCCGTGGAGTGGCATGATCAGGACTGTGCCCGTGCAGTGGCATGATCAGGAGTCTGTCCGCGGAATGGCATGACCAGGACAGTGCCCGAGGAGTGGCATGATCAGAGCTGTGCCCCTGGAGTGGCATGATCAGGACACTGCCCGAGGACTGGCATGATCAGGGCTGTGTCCATTCAGTGGCATGATCAGGGCTCTGTCCATGGAGTGGCATGATCAGGGCTGTGCCCCTGAAGTTGCATGATCAGGACTGTGCCCAAGCGGAGGGATGATCAGGACTGTGTCCGTGGAGTGGCATGATCAGGAATGTGCCCGTGCAGTGGCATGATCAGAGCTGTGCCCCTGAAGTTGCATGATCGGGACTGTGCCCGTGGAGTGGCATGATCAGGACTGTACCCGTGGAGTGGCATGATCAGGGCTGTGTCCGTGGAGTGGCATGATCAGGACTGTGCCCGTGCAGTGGCATGATCAGGGCTGTGTCCGTGGAGTGGCATGATCAGGACTGTGCCCGTGCAGTGGCATGAACAGGACTGTGTCCGTGGAGTGGCATGATCAGGACTGTGCCCGTGCAGTGGCATGATCAGGACAGTGTCCGAGGAGTGGCATGATCAGGGCTGTGTCCGTGGAGTGGCATGATCAGGACTGTGCCCGTGCAGTGGCATGATCAGGACTGTGCTCGTGCAGTGGCATGATCAGGACTGTGCCCGAGGAGAGGCATGATCGGGACTGTGCCCAAGCAGAGGCATGATAAGGACTGTGCCCGTGGAGTGGCATGATCAGGGCTGTGTCAATTGAGTAGCATGATCAGGGCTGTGTCAATGGAGAGGCATGATCAGGACTGTGCCCAAGCAGAGGCGTGATCAGGACTGTGCCCAAGCAGAGGCATGACCAGGGCTGTGTCCGTGGAGTGGCATGATCAGGGCTGTGCCCGTGGACTGGCATGAACAGGGCTGTGTCCGGCGAGTGGCATGATCAGGACTGTGCCCAATCAGAGGCGTGATCAGGACTGTGCCCAAGCAGAGGCATGATCAGGGCTGTGTCCGTGGAGTGGCATGATCAGGGCTGTGCCCGTGGAGTGGCATGATCAGGACTGTGCCCGTGGAGTGGCATGATCAGGGCTCTGTCCGTGGAGTGGCATGATCAGGGCTGTGCCCGTGGAATGGCATGATCAGGGCTGTGCCCGTGGACTGGCATGAACAGGGCTGTGTCCGGCGAGTGGCATGATCAGGACTGTGCCCGTGGAGTGGCATGATCAGGACTGTGCCCGTGGACTGGCATGAACAGGGCTGTGTCCGGCGAGTGGCATGATCAGGACTGTGCCCGTGGAGTGGCATGATCAGTTCTCTGTCCGTGGAGTGGCATGATCAGGGCTGTGCCCGTGGAGTGGCATGATCAGGACTGTGCCCGTGGAGTGGCATGATCAGGGCTGTGCCCGTGGACTGACATGATCAGGACTGTGTCCGTGGAGTGGCATGATCAGGACTGGGTCCGTGGAGTGGCATGATCAGGACTGTGTCCGTGGAGTGGCATGATCAGGTCTGTGTCCCAGCAGAGGCATGATCAGGACTGTGTCCATGGAGTGGCATGGTCAGGACTGTGCCCGTGGACTGGCATGATCAGGGCTGTGTCCGGCGAGTGGCATGATCAGGACTCTGTCCGCGGAGTGGCATGACCAGGACTGTGCCCGAGGAGTGGCATGATCAGAGCTGTGCCCGCGGATTGGCATGACCAGGACTGTGCCCGAGGAGTGGCATGATCAGAGCTGTGCCCCTGGAGTGGCATGATCAGGACAGTGCCCGAGGAGTGGCATGATCAGTTCTCTGTCCGTGGAGAGGCATGATCAGGGCTGTGCCCGTGGAGTGGCATGATCAGGACTGTGCCCGTGGAGTGGCATGATCAGGGCTGTGCCCGTGGACTGACATGATCAGGACTGTGTCCGTGGAGTGGCATGATCAGGGCTGTTTCCATGGAGTGGCATGATCAGGACTGGGTCCGTGGAGTGGCATGATCAGGACTGTGTCCGTGGAGTGGCATGATCAGGTCTGTGTCCCAGCAGAGGCATGATCAGGACTGTGTCCATGGAGTGGCATGGTCAGGACTGTGCCCGTGGACTGGCATGATCAGGGCTGTGTCCGGCGAGTGGCATGATCAGGACTCTGTCCGCGGAGTGGCATGACCAGGACTGTGCCCGAGGAGTGGCATGATCAGAGCTGTGCCCGCGGAGTGGCATGACCAGGACTGTGCCCGAGGAGTGGCATGATCAGAGCTGTGCCCCTGGAGTGGCATGATCAGGACAGTGCCCGAGGACTGGCATGATCAGGGCTGTGTCCATTCAGTGGCATGATCAGGGCTCTGTCCATGGAGTGGCATGATCAGGGCTGTGCCCGTGGAGTGGCATGATCAGGACTGTGCCCAAGCGGAGGGATGATCAGGACTGTGTCCGTGGAGTGGCATGATCAGGACCGTGCCCGTGCAGTGGCATGATCAGGACTGTGTCCGAGGAGTGGCATGATCAGGACTGTGCCCATGGAGTGGCATGATCAGGGCTGTGTCCATGGAGTAGCATGATTAGGACTGTGCCCATGGAGTGGCATGATGATGGCTGTACCCAAGGAGTGGCATGATCAGGACTGTGCCCGTGCAGTGGCATGATCAGGGCTGTGTCCGTGGAGTAGCATGATCAGGACTGTGCCCGTGCAGTGGCATGATCAGGGCTGTGTCCGTGGAGTGGCATGATCAGGACTGTGCCCATGCAGTGGCATGATCAGGGCTGTGCCCGTGCAGTGGCATGATCAGGGCTGTGTCCGTGGAGTGGCATGATCAGGACTGTGCACGTGCAGTGGCATGATCAGGGCTGTGCCCGTGGAGTGGCATGATCAGGACTGTGCCCATGGAGTGGCATGATCAGGGCTGTGTCCGAGGAGTGGCATGATCAGGACTGTGTCCGAGGAGTGGCATGATCAGGACTGTGCCCATGGAGTGGCATGATCAGGGCTGTGTCCATGGAGTAGCATGATTAGGACTGTGCCCATGGAGTGGCATGATCAGGGCTGTGTCCATGGAGAGGCATGATCAGGACTGTGTCCGAGGAGTGGCATGATCAGGACTGTACCCGTGGAGTGGCATGATCAGGACTGTGTCCGTGGAGTGGCATGATCAGGGCTGTACCCGTGGAGTGGCATGATCAGGTCTGTGTCCCAGCAGAGGCATGATCAGGACTGTGTCCATGGAGTGGCATGGTCAGGACTGTGCCCGTGGACTGGCATGATCAGGGCTGTGTCCGGCGAGTGGCATGATCAGGACTCTGTCCGCGGAGTGGCATGACCAGGACTGTGCCCGAGGAGTGGCATGATCAGAGCTGTGCCCGCGGAGTGGCATGACCAGGACTGTGCCCGAGGAGTGGCATGATCAGAGCTGTGCCCCTGGAGTGGCATGATCAGGACAGTGCCCGAGGACTGGCATGATCAGGGCTGTGTCCATTCAGTGGCATGATCAGGGCTCTGTCCATGGAGTGGCATGATCAGGGCTGTGCCCGTGGAGTGGCATGATCAGGACTGTGCCCAAGCGGAGGGATGATCAGGACTGTGTCCGTGGAGTGGCATGATCAGGACTGTGCCCGTGCAGTGGCATGATCAGGGCTGCGGCCGTGGAGTGGCATGATCAGGGCTCTGCCCATGGAGTGGCATGATAAGGGCTGTGCCCGTGGACTGGCATGATCAGGGCTGTACCCGTGGAGTGGCATGATCAGGACTGTGTCCGAGGGGTGGCATGATCAGGACTGTGCCCGTGCAGTGGCATTATCAGGGCTGTGTCCGTGGAGTGGCATGATCAGGACTGTGCCCGTGGAGTGGCATGATCAGGGCTGTGTCCGTGGAGTGGCATGATCAGGACTGTGTCCGTGGAGTGGGATGATCAGGACTGTGCCCGTGGAGTGGCATGATCAGGGCTGTGCCCGTGGAGTGGCATAATCAGGACTGTGCCCAAGCGGAGGGATGATCAGGACTGTGTCCGTGGAGTGGCATGATCAGGACTGTGCCCGTGCAGTGGCATGATCAGGACAGTGTCCGAGGAGTGGCATGATCAGTGCTGTGTCCGTGGAGTGGCATGATCAGGACTGTGCCCGTCCAGTGGCATGATCAGGGCGGTGTCCGTTGAGTGGCATGATCAGGACTGTGCCCGTGCAGTGGCATGATCAGGACAGTGTCCGAGGAGTGGCATGATCAGTGCTGTGTCCGTGGAGTGGCATGATCAGGACTGTGCCCGTGCTGTGGCATGATCAGGACAGTGTCCGAGGAGTGGCATGATCAGGGCTGTGTCCGTGGAGTGGCATGATCAGGACTGTGCCCGTGCAGTGGCATGATCAGGACAGTGTCCGAGGAGTGGCATGATCAGGACTGTGCCCGAGGAGAGGCATGATCGGGACTGTGCCCAAGCAGAGGCATGATAAGGACTGTGCCCGTGGAGTGGCATGAACAGGGCTGTGTCAATTGAGTAGCATGATCAGGGCTGTGTCCATGGAGAGGCATGATCAGGACTGTGCCCAAGCAGAGGCGTGATCAGGACTGTGCCCAAGCAGAGGCATGACCAGGGCTGTGTCCGTGGAGTGGCATGATCAGGGCTGTGCCCGTGGACTGGCATGAACAGGGCTGTGTCCGGCGAGTGGCATGATCAGGACTGTGCCCAATCAGAGGCTTGATCAGGACTGTGCCCAAGCAGAGGCATGATCAGGGCTGTGTCCGTGGAGTGGCATGATCAGGGCTGTGCCCGTGGAGTGGCATGATCAAGACTGTGCCCGTGGAGTGGCATGATCAGGGCTCTGTCCGTGGAGTGGCATGATCAGGGCTGTGCCCGTGGAGTGGCATGATCAGGGCTGTGCCCCTGGACTGACATGATCAGGACTGTGTCCATGGAGTGGCATGATCAGGGCTGTTTCCATGGAGTGGCATGATCAGGACTGGGTCCGTGGAGTGGCATGATCAGGACTGTGTCCGTGGAGTGGCATGATCAGGTCTGTGTCCCAGCAGAGGCATGATCAGGACCGTGTCCATAGAGTGGCTTGATCAGGACTGTGCCCGTGGACTGGCATGAACAGGGCTGTGTCCGGCCAGTGGCATGATCAGGACTGTGCCCGTGGAGTGGCATGATCAGTTCTCTGTCCGTGGAGTGGCATGATCAGGGCTGTGCCCCTGGAGTGGCATGATCAGGGCTGTGTCCAGCGAGTGGCATGATCAGGACTGTGTCAATGGAGTGGCATGATCAGGACTGTGTCCATGGAGTGGCATGGTCAGGACTGTGCCCGTGGACTGGCATGATCAGGGCTGTGTCCGGCGAGTGGCATGATCAGGACTCTGTCCGCGGAGTGGCATGACCAGGACTGTGCCCGAGGAGTGGCATGATCAGAGCTGTGCCCCTGGAGTGGCATGATCAGGACTCTGTCCGCGGAGTGGCATGACCAGGACTGTGCCCGAGGAGTGGCATGATCAGAGCTGTGCCCCTGGTGTGGCATGATCAGGACACTGCCCGAGGACTGGCATGATCAGGGCTGTGTCCATTCAGTGGCATGATCAGTGCTCTGTCCATGGAGTGGCATGATCAGGGCTGTGCCCGTGGAGTGGCATGATCAGGGCTGTACCCGTGGACTGACGTGATCAGGGCAGTATCCGTGGAGTGGCATGATCAGGGCTGTGCCCGTGGATTGGCATGATCAGGACTGTGCCCGTGGAGTGGCATGATCAGAGCTGTGCCCCTGGAGTTGCATGATCAGGACTGTGCCCGAGGACTGGCATGATCAGGGCAGTGCCCGCGGAGAGGCATGATCAGGGCTGTTTCCGTGGAGAGGCATGATCAGGGCTGTTTCCGTGGAGAGGCATGATCAGGGCTGTGCCCGTGGAGTGCCATGATCAGGGCTGTTTCCATGGAGTGGCATGATGAGTAAAGGTGTCCGTGGAGAGGCATGATCAGGACTGTGTCCGTGGAGTGGCATGATCAGGACTGTGTCCGTGGAGTGGCATGATCAGGGCTGTGTCCGTGGAGTGGCATGATCAGGACTGGGTCCGTGGAGTGGCATGATCAGGACTGTGTCCGTGTAGAGGCATGATCAGGACTGTGTCCGTGGAGTGGCATGGTCAGGACTGTGTCGGTGGACTGGCATGATCAGGGCTGAGTCCGTGGAGAGGCATGATCAGGACTGTGTCCGTGGAGTGGCATGGTCAGGACTGTGTCCGTGGACTGGCATGATCAGGGCTGTGTCCGTGGAGTGGCATGATAAGCATTGTGTCTGTGGAGTGGCATGATCAGGGCTGTGCCCGAGGAGTGGCATGAACAGGACTGTGTCCGAGGAGAGGCATGATCAGGACTGTGTCCATGGAGTGGCATGATCAGGGCACTGTCCGTGGAGTGGCATGATCAGGACTGTGCCCGTGCAGTGGCATGAACAGGGCTGTGTCCGTGGAGTGGCATGATCAGGACTGTGCCCGTGGAGTGGCATGATCAGGAGTGTGTCCGTGGAGTGGCATGATCAGGACTGTGCCCGTGGAGTGGCATGATGATGGCTGTACCCAAGGAGTGGCATGATCAGGACTGTGCCCGTGCAGTGGCATGATCAGGGCTGTGTCCGTGGAGTAGCATGATCAGGACTGTGCCCGTGCAGTGGCATGATCAGGGCTGTGTCCGTGGAGTGGCATGATCAGGACTGTGCCCGTGGAGTGGCATGATCAGGACTGTGCCCATGGAGTGGCATGATCAGGGCTGTGTCCGAGGAGTGGCATGATCAGGACTGTGTCCGAGGAGAGGCATGATCAGGACTGTGCCCGTGGAGTGGCATGATCAGGGCTGTGTCCATGGAGTAGCATGATTAGGACTGTGCCCATGGAGTGGCATGATCAGGGCTGTGTCCATGGAGAGGCATGATCAGGACTGTGTCCGAGGAGTGGCATGATCAGGACTGTACCCGTGGAGTGGCATGATCAGGACTGTGTCCGTGGAGTGGCATGATCAGGGCTGTGCCCAAGCGGAGGCATGATCAGGACTGTGTCCGTGGAGTGGCATGATCAGGGCTGTGCCCCTGAAGTTGCATGATCGGGACTGTGCCCGTGGAGTGGCATGATCAGGACTGTGCCCGTGCAGTGGCATGATCAGGGCTGTGCCCCTGAAGTTGCATGATCGGGACTGTGCCCGTGGAGTGGCATGATCAGGACTGTGCCCAAGCGGAGGCATGATCAGGACTGTGTCCGTGGAGTGGCATGGTCAGGACTGTGCCCGTGCAGTGGCATGATCAGAGCTGTGCCCCTGAAGTTGCATGATCGGGACTGTGCCCGTGGAGTGGCATGATCAGGACAGTGTCCGAGGAGTGGCATGATCAGGGCTGTACCCGTGGAGTGGGATGATCAGGGCTGTGTCCGTGGAGAGGCATGATCAGGACTGTGTCCGTGGAGTGGCATGATCAGGGCTGTGTCCGTGGAGTGGCATGATCAGGACTGTGCCCGTGCAGTGGCATGATCAGGGCTGTGTCCTTGGAGTGGCATGATCAGGACTGTGTCCGTGTAGTGGCATGATCAGGGCTCTGTCCGTGGAGTGGCATGATCAGGGCTGTGTCCGTGGAGTGGCATGATCAGGACTGTGTCCGTGGAGTGGCATGATCAGGACTGTGCCCGTGCAGTGGCATGATCAGGAGTGTGTCCGTGGAGTGGCATGATCAGGGCTGTGTCCGTGGAGTGGCATGATCAGGTCTGTGCCCGTGGAGTGGCATGATCAGGGCTGTGCCCAAGGAGTGGCGTGATCAGGACTGTACCCGTGGAGTGGCATGATCAGGGCTGTGTCCGTGGAGTGGCATGATCAGGACTGTGCCCGAGGAGAGGCATGATCGGGACTGTGCCCAAGCAGAGGCATGATAAGGACTGTGCCCGTGGAGAGGCATGATCAGGGCTGTGTCCATGGAGAGGCGTGATCAGGACTGTGCCCAAGCAGAGGCATGACCAGGGCTGTGTCCGTGGAGTGGCATGATCAGGGCCGTGCCCGTGGACTGGCATGAACAGGGCTGTGTCCGGCGAGTGGCATGATCAGGACTGTGCCCAATCAGAGGCGTGATCAGGACTGTGCCCATGCAGAGGCATGATCAGGGCTGTGTCCATGGAGTGGCATGATCAGGGCTGTGCCCGTGGAGTGGCATGATCAGGGCTCTGTCCGTGGAGTGGCATGATCAGGGCTGTGCCCGTGGAGTGGCATGATCAGTTCTCTGTCCGTGGAGTGGCATGATCAGGGCTGTGCCCGTGGACTGGCATGATCAGGACTGTGCCCGTGGAGTGGCATGATCAGTTCTCTGTCCGTGGAGTGGCATGATCAGGGCTGTGCCCGTGGAGTGGCATGATCAGGACTGTGCCCGTGGAGTGGCATGATCAGGGCTGTACCCGTGGACTGACATGATCAGGACTGTGTCCGTGGAGTGGCATGATCAGGGCTGTTTCCATGGAGTGGCATGATCAGGACTGGGTCCGTGGAGTGGCATGATCAGGACTGTGTCCGTGGAGTGGCATGATCAGGTCTGTGTCCCAGCAGAGGCATGATCAGGACTGTGTCCATGGAGTGGCATGATCAGGGCTGTGTCCGGCGAGTGGCATGATCAGGACTCTGTCCGCGGAGTGGCATGACCAGGACTGTGCCCGAGGAGTGGCATGATCAGAGCTGTGCCCCTGGAGTGGCATGATCAGGACTGTGCCCGAGGACTGGCATGATCAGGGCTGTGTCCGTGGAGTGGCATGATCAGGGCTGTGTCCGTGGAGTGGCATGATCAGGACTGTGCCCGTGCAGTGGCATGATCAGGGCTGTGTCCTTGGAGTGGCATGATCAGGACTGTGTCCGTGTAGTGGCATGATCAGAGCTCTGTCCGTGGAGTGGCATGATCAGGGCTGTGTCCGTGGAGTGGCATGATCAGGACTGTGTCCGTGGAGTGGCATGATCAGGACTGTGCCCGTGCAGTGGCATGATCAGGAGTGTGTCCGTGGAGTGGCATGATCAGGACTGTGCCCGTGGAGTGGCATGATCAGGGCTGTGCCCAAGGAGTGGCATGATCAGGACTGTACCCGTGGAGTGACATGATCAGGGCTGTGTCCGTGGAGTGGCATGATCAGGACTGTGCCCGAGGAGAGGCATGATCGGGACTGTGCCCAAGCAGAGGCATGATAAGGACTGTGCCCGTGGAGAGGCATGATCAGGGCTGTGTCCATGGAGAGGCATGATCACGACTGTGCCCAAGCAGAGGCGTGATCAGGACTGTGCCCAAGCAGAGGCATGACCAGGGCTGTGTCCGTGGAGTGGCATGATCAGGGCTGTGCCCGTGGAGTGGCATGATCAAGGCTCTGTCAGTGGAGTGGCATGATCAGGGCTGTGCCCGTGGAGTGGCATGATCAGTTCTCTGTCCGTGGAGTGGCATGATCAGGGCTGTGCCCGTGGACTGGCATGATCAGGACTGTGCCCGTGGAGTGGCATGATCAGTTCTCTGTCCGTGGAGTGGCATGATCAGGGCTGTGCCCGTGGAGTGGCATGATCAGGACTGTGCCCGTGGAGTGGCATGATCAGGGCTGTACCCGTGGACTGACATGATCAGGACTGTGTCCGTGGAGTGGCATGATCAGGGCTGTTTCCATGGAGTGGCATGATCAGGACTGGGTCCGTGGAGTGGCATGATCAGGACTGTGTCCGTGGCGTGGCATGATCAGGTCTGTGTCCCAGCAGAGGCATGATCAGGACTATGTCCATGGAGTGGCATGATCAGGGCTGTGTCCGGCGAGTGGCATGATCAGGACTCTGTCCGCGGAGTGGCATGACCAGGACTGTGCCCGAGGAGTGGCATGATCAGAGCTGTGCCCCTGGAGTGGCATGATCAGGACACTGCCCGAGGACTGGCATGATCAGGGCTGTGTCCATTCAGTGGCATGATCAGGGCTCTGTCCATGGAGTGGCATGATCAGGGCTGTGCCCGTGGGGTGGCATGATCAGGGCTGTGCCCGTGGACTGACATGATCAGGGCAGTATCCGTGGAGTGGCATGATCAGGGCTGTGCCCGTGGAGTGGCATGATCAGGACTGTGCCCGTGGAGTGGCATGATCAGAGCTGTGCCCCTGGAGTTGCATGATCAGGACTGTGCCCGAGGACTGGCATGATCAGGGCAGTGCCCGCGGAGAGGCATGATCAGGGCTGAGTCCGTGGAGAGGCATGATCAGGGCTGTTTCCGTGGAGAGGCATGATCAGGGCTGTTTCCGTGGAGAGGCATGATCAGGGCTGTGCCCGTGGAGTGCCATGATCAGGGCTGTTTCCATGGAGTGCCATGATCAGGGCTGTTTCCATGGAGTGGCATGATGAGTACTGTGTCCGTGGAGAGGCATGATCAGGACTGTGTCCGTGGAGTGGCATGATCAGGACTGTGTCCGTGGAGTGGCATGATCAGGGCTGTGTCCGTGGAGTGGCATGATCAGGACTGGGTCCGTGGAGTGGCATGATCAGGACTGTGTCCGTGTAGAGGCATGATCAGGACTGTGTCCGTGGAGTGGCATGGTCAGGACTGTGTCCGTGGAGTGGCATGATCAGGGCTGAGTCCGAGGAGAGGCATGAACAGGACTGTGTCCGAGGAGAGGCATGATCAGGACTGTGTCCATGGAGTGGCATGATCAGGGCACTGTCCGTGGAGTGGCATGATCAGGACTGTGCCCGTGCAGTGGCATGATCAGGGCTGTGTCCGTGGCGTGGCATGATCAGGACTGTGCCCTTGCAGTGGCATGATCAGGAGTGTGTCCGTGGAGTGGCATGATCAGGACTGTGCCCGTGGAGTGGCATGATCAGGGCTGTGCCCAAGGAGTGCCATGATCAGGACTGTGCCCGTGCAGTGGCATGATCAGGGCTGTGTCCGTGGAGTGGCATGATCAGGACTGTGCCCGTGCTGTGGCATGATCAGGACAGAGTCCGAGGAGTGGCATGATCAGGGCTGTGCCCATGGAGTGGCATGATCGGGACTGTGCCCAAGCAGAGGCATGATAAGGACGGTGCCCGTGGAGTGGCATGATCAGGACTGTGCCCATGGAGTGGCATGATCAGGGCTGTGTCCGAGGAGTGGCATGATCAGGACTGTGTCCGAGGAGTGGCATGATCAGGGCTGTGTCCATGGAGAGGCATGATCAGGACTGTGCCCATGGACTGGCATGATCAGTGCTGTGCCCAAGCTGAGGCATGATCAGGACTGTGTCCGTGGAGTGGCAAGATCAGGGCTGTGCCCCTGAAGTTGCATGATCGGGACTGTGCCCGTGGAGTGGCATGATCAGGACTGTGCCCGTGCAGTGGCATGATCAGGGCTGTGCCCCTGAAGTTGCATGATCGGGACTGTGCCCGTGGAGTGGCATGATCAGGACTGTGCCCAAGCGGAGGCATGATCAGGACTGTGTCCGTGGAGTGGCATGATCAGGACTGTGCCCGTGCATTGGCATGATCAGAGCTGTGCCCCTGAAGTTGCATGATCAGGACTGTGACCATGGAGTGGCATGATCAGGGCTGTACCCGTGGAGTGGCATGATCACGACTGTGCCCGTGCAGTGGCATTATCAGGGCTGTGTCCGTGGAGTGGCATGATCAGGACTGTGCCCGTGGAGTGGCATGATCAGGGCTGTGTCCGTGGAGTGGCATGATCAGGACTGTGTCTGTGGAGTGGCATGATCAGGACTGTCCCCGTGGAGTGGCATGATCAGGGCTGTGCCCGTGGAGTGGCATGATCAGGACTGTGCCCGTGCAGTGGCATGATCAGGAGTGTGTCCGTGGAGTGGCATGATCAGGACTGTGCCCGTGGAGTGGCATGATCAGGGCTGTGCCCAAGGAGTGGCATGATCAGGACTGTACCCGTGGAGTGGCATGATCAGGGCTGTGTCCGTGGAGTGGCATGATCAGGACTGTGCCCGTGCAGTGGCATGATCAGGAGTGTGTCCGTGGAGTGGCATGATCAGGACTGTGCCCGTGGAGTGGCATGATCAGGGCTGTGCCCAAGGAGTGGCATGATCAGGACTGTGCCCAAGCAGAGGCATGATCAGGACTGTACCCGTGGAGTGGCATGATCAGGACTGTGCCCGTGGAGTGGCATGATCAGGACTGTGCCCGTGGAGGTGCATGATCAGGGCTCTGTCCGTGGAGTGGCATGATCAGGGCTGTGCCCGTGGAGTGGCATGATCAGGGCTGTGCCCGTGGACTGACATGATCAGGACTGTGTCCGTGGAGTGGCATGATCAGGGCTGTGTCCGTGGAGTGGCATGATCAGGGCTGTGCCCGTGGAGTGGCATGATCAGGACTGTGCCCGTGGAGGTGCATGATCAGGGCTCTGTCCGTGGAGTGGCATGATCAGGGCTGTGCCCGTGGAGTGGCATGATCAGGGCTGTGCCCGTGGACTGACATGATCAGGACTGTGTCCGTGGAGTGGCATGATCAGGGCTGTTTCCATGGAGTGGCATGATCAGGACTGGGTCCGTGGAGTGGCATGATCAGGACTGTGTCCGTGGAGTGGCATGATCAGGGCTCTGTCCGTGGAGTGGCATGATCAGGGCTGTGCCCGTGGAGTGGCATGATCAGGGCTGTGCCCGTGGACAGACATGATCAGGACTGTGTCCGTGGAGTGGCATGATCAGGGCTGTTTCCATGGAGTGGCATGATCAGGACTGGGTCCGTGGAGTGGCATGATCAGGGCTGTGCCCGTGGAGTGGCATGATCAGGGCTGTGCCCGTGGACTGACATGATCAGGACTGTGTCCGTGGAGTGGCATGATCAGGGCTGTTTCCATGGAGTGGCATGATCAGGACTGGGTCCGAGGAGTGGCATGATCAGGGCTGTGCCCGTGGAGTGGCATGATCAGGACTGTGCCCGTGGAGGTGCATGATCAGGGCTGTGTCCGGGGAGTGGCATGATCAGGACTGTGTCCGTGGAGTGGCATGATCAGGACCGTGTCCATGGAGTGGCATGATCAGGACTGTGCCCGCGGAGAGGCATGATCAGGACTGTGCCCGTGGAGTGGCATGATCAGGGCTGTGCCCCTGGAGTGGCATGCACAGGGCTGTGTCCGGCGAGTGGCATGATCAGGACTGTGCCCGTGGAGTGGCATGATCAGGGCTGTGCCCCTGGAGTGGCATGATCAGGGCAGTGCCCGCGGAGAGGCATGATCAGGACTGTGCCCGTGGAGTGGCATGATCAGGGCTGTGCCCCTGGAGTGGCATGCACAGGGCAGTGTCCGGCGAGTGGCATGATCAGGGCTGAGTCCGTGGAGAGGCATGATCAGGGCTGTTTCCGTGGAGAGGCATGATCAGGGCTGAGTCCGTGCAGAGGCATGATCAGGGCTGTGCCCGTGGAGTGCCATGATCAGGGCTGTTTCCATGGAGTGGCATGATGAGTACTGTGTCCGTGGAGAGGCATGATCAGGACTGTGTCCGTGGAGTGGCATGATCAGGACTGTGTCCGTGGAGTGGCATGATCAGGACTGTGTCCGTGTAGAGGCATGATCAGGACTGTGTCCGTGGAGTGGCATGGTCAGGACTGGGTCCGTGGAGTGGCATGATCAGGGCTGAGTCCGTGGAGAGGCATGATCAGGACTGTGTCTGTGGAGTGGCATGATAAGCACTGTGTCGGTGGAGTGGCATGATCAGGACTGTGCCCGAGGAGTGGCATGAACAGGACTGTGTCGGAGGAGTGGCATGGTCAGGACTGGGTCCGTGGAGTGGCATGATCAGGGCTGAGTCCGTGGAGAGGCATGATCAGGACTGTGTTTGTGGAGTGGCATGATAAGCACTGTGTCAGTGGAGTGGCATGATCAGGACTGTACCCGTGGAGTGGCATGATCAGGACTGTGCCCGAGGAGTGGCATGAACAGGACTGTGTCCGTGGAGTGGCATGATCAGGACTGTGTCCATGGAGTGGCATGATCAGGGCACTGTCCGTGGAGTGGCATGATCAGGACTGTGTCCGTGGAGTGGCATGATCAGGACTGTGTCCATGGAGTGGCATGATCAGGGCACTGTCCGTGGAGTGGCATGATCAGGACTGTGTCCATGGAGTGGCATGATCAGGGCACTGTCCGTGGAGTGGCATGATGAGGGCTGTGTCCGTGGAGTGGCATGATCAGGACTGTGCCCGTGGACTGACATGATCAGCGCTCTGTCCGTGGTGCCATGATCAGGACTGTGCCCGTGGAGTGGCATGATCAGGGCTGTGTCAGTGGAGTGGCATGATGAGGGATGTGCCCGTGGAGGGGCATGATCAGGGTTGTACCCGTGGACTGACATGATAAGGGCTGTGTCCATGGAGTGGCATGATCAGTGCTCTGTCCGTGGAGTGGTATGATCAGGACTGTGCCCGTGGGGTGGCATGATCAGGGCTGTGCCCGTGGACTGACATGATCAGGGCTGTGTCCATGGAGTGGCATGATCAGGGCTCTGTCCGTGGAGTGGCATGATCAGGGCTGTATCCGTGGAGTGGCATGATGAGGGCTGTGCCCGTGGAGTGGCATGATCAGGACTGTGCCCGTGGAGTGGCATGATCAGGGCTGTGCCCCTGAAGTTGCATGATCAGGACTGTGCCCGAGGACTGGCATGATCAGGGCTGTGCCCGAGGACTGGCATGATCAGAGCTGTGCCCCTGAAGTTGCATGATCAGGACTGTGCCCGTGGAGAGGCATGATCAGGGCTGAGTCCGTGGAGAGGCATGATCAGGGCTGTGCCCGTGGAGTGGGATGATCAGGGCTGAGTCCGTGGAGAGGCATGATCAGGGCTGTGCCCGTGGAGTGGCATGATCAGGACTGTGCCCGTGGAGAGGCATGATCAGGGCTGAGTCCGTGGAGAGGCATGATCAGGGCTGTGCCCGTGGAGTGGCATGATCAGGGCTGAGTCCGTGGAGAGGCATGATCAGGACTGTGTCTGTGGAGTGGCATGATCAGCACTGTGTCCATGGAGTGGCATGATCAGGGCTCTGTCCGTGGAGTGGCATGATCAGGGCTGTGCCCGTAGAGTGGCATGATCAGGACTGTGCTCGTGGAGTGGCATGATCAGAGCTGTGCCCCTGGAGTTGCATGATCAGGACTGTGCCCGAGGACTGGCATGATCAGGGCTGTGCCCATGGAGTGGCATGATAAGGGCTGTGCCCGTGGACTGGCATGATCAGAGCTGTACCCCTGTAGTTGCATGATCAGGACTGTGCCCGATGACTGGCATGATCAGGACTGTGTCCGTGGAGTGGCATGATCAGGGCTGTGTCCGTGGAGTGGCATGATCAGGGCTGTGCCCGTGGAGTGGCATGATCAGGACTGTGCCCGTGGAGGTGCATGATCAGGGCTCTGTCCGTGGAGTGGCATGATCAGGGCTGTGCCCGTGGAGTGGCATGATCAGGGCTGTGCCCGTGGACTGACATGATCAGGACTGTGTCCGTGGAGTGGCATGATCAGGGCTGTTTCCATGGAGTGGCATGATCAGGACTGGGTCCGTGGAGTGGCATGATCAGGACTGTGTCCGTGGAGTGGCATGATCAGGGCTCTGTCCGTGGAGTGGCATGATCAGGGCTGTGCCCGTGGAGTGGCATGATCAGGGCTGTGCCCGTGGATTGACATGATCAGGACTGTGTCCGTGGAGTGGCATGATCAGGGCTGTTTCCATGGAGTGGCATGATCAGGACTGGGTCCGTGGAGTGGCATGATCAGGGCTGTGCCCGTGGAGTGGCATGATCAGGGCTGTGCCCGTGGACTGACATGATCAGGACTGTGTCCGTGGAGTGGCATGATCAGGGCTGTTTCCATGGAGTGGCATGATCAGGACTGGGTCCGAGGAGTGGCATGATCAGGGCTGTGCCCGTGGAGTGGCATGATCAGGACTGTGCCCGTGGAGGTGCATGATCAGGGCTGTGTCCGGGGAGTGGCATGATCAGGACTGTGTCCGTGGAGTGGCATGATCAGGACCGTGTCCATGGAGTGGCATGATCAGGACTGTGCCCGCGGAGAGGCATGATCAGGACTGTGCCCGTGGAGTGGCATGATCAGGGCTGTGCCCCTGGAGTGGCATGCACAGGGCTGTGTCCGGCGAGTGGCATGATCAGGGCTGTGCCCGTGGAGTGGCATGATCAGGGCTGTGCCCCTGGAGTGGCATGATCAGGGCAGTGCCCGCGGAGAGGCATGATCAGGACTGTGCCCGTGGAGTGGCATGATCAGGGCTGTGCCCCTGGAGTGGCATGCACAGGGCAGTGTCCGGCGAGTGGCATGATCAGGGCTGAGTCCGTGGAGAGGCATGATCAGGGCTGTTTCCGTGGAGAGGCATGATCAGGGCTGAGTCCGTGCAGAGGCATGATCAGGGCAGTGCCCGTGGAGTGCCATGATCAGGGCTGTTTCCATGGAGTGGCATGATGAGTACTGTGTCCGTGGAGAGGCATGATCAGGACTGTGTCCGTGGAGTGGCATGATCAGGACTGTGTCCGTGGAGTGGCATGATCAGGACTGTGTCCGTGTAGAGGCATGATCAGGACTGTGTCCGTGGAGTGGCATGGTCAGGACTGGGTCCGTGGAGTGGCATGATCAGGGCTGAGTCCGTGGAGAGGCATGATCAGGACTGTGTCTGTGGAGTGGCATGATAAGCACTGTGTCGGTGGAGTGGCATGATCAGGACTGTGCCCGAGGAGTGGCATGAACAGGACTGTGTCGGAGGAGTGGCATGGTCAGGACTGGGTCCGTGGAGTGGCATGATCAGGGCTGAGTCCGTGGAGAGGCATGATCAGGACTGTGTTTGTGGAGTGGCATGATAAGCACTGTGTCGGTGGAGAGGCATGATCAGGACTGTACCCGTGGAGTGGCATGATCAGGACTGTGCCCGAGGAGTGGCATGAACAGGACTGTGTCCGTGGAGTGGCATGATCAGGACTGTGTCCATGGAGTGGCATGATCAGGGCACTGTCCGTGGAGTGGCATGATCAGGACTGTGTCCATGGAGTGGCATGATCAGGGCACTGTCCGTGGAGTGGCATGATCAGGACTGTGTCCGTGGAGTGGCATGATCAAGACTGTGACCTTGGGGTGTCATGATCAGGGCTGTTCCCTTGATGTGGCATGATCAGGACTGTGTCCGTGGAGTGGCATGATCAGGGCTGTTCCCTTGGAGTGTCACGATCTGGGCTGTGTCCATGGAGTGGCATGATCAGGGCTGTGCCCGTGGGGTGGCATGATCAGGACTGTATCCGTGGAGTGGCATGATCAGGACTGTGTCCGTGGAGTGGCATGATCAGGACTGTGCCCGTGGGGTGGCATGATCAGGGCTGTGCCCGTGGACTGACATGATCAGGGCTGTGTCCATGGAGTGGCATGATCAGGGCTCTGTCCGTGGAGTGGCATGATCAGGGCTGTATCCGTGAAGTGGCATGATCAGGGCTGTGCCCGTGGAGTGGCATGATCAGGACTGTGCCCGTGGAGTGGCATGATCAGGACTGTGTCTGTGGAGTGACATGATCAGGACTGTACCCGTGGAGTGGCATGATCAGGACTGTGTCCGTGGAGTGGCATGATCAGGGCTGTGCCCAAGGAGTGGCATGATCAGGACTGTACCCGTGGAGTGGCATGATCAGAACTGTGTCCGAGGAGTGGCATGATCGGGACTGTGTCCGTGAAGTGGCATGATCAGGACAGTGTCCGTGGAGTAGCATGATCAGGAATGTGCCCGGGGAGTGGCATGATCAGGACTGTGCCCGTGGAGTGGCATGATCAGAACTGTACCCGTGGAGTGGCATGATCAGGTCTGTGTCCGTGGAGTGGCATGATCAGGACTGTGACCGGGGAGTGGCATGACCAGGACTGTGTCCATGGATTGGCATGATCAGGGCTGTGTCCGTGGAGTAGCATGATCAGGACTGTGTCCGTGGAGTGGCATGATCAGAACTGTACCCCTGGAGTGGCATGATCAGGACTGTGTCCACGGAGTGGCATGATCAGGACTGTGTAAATGGAATGGCATGATCAGGTCTGTGTCCGTGGAGTGGCATGATCAGGACTGTGCCCCTGGAGTGGCATGATTAGGACTGTGTCCATTAAGTGGCATGATCAGGGCTCTGTCCATGGAGTGGCATGATGAGGGCTGTGTCCGTGGAGTGGCATGATCAGGGCTGTGCCCGTGGACTGACATGATCAGCGCTCTGTCCGTGGTGCCATGATCAGGACTGTGTCAGTGGAGTGGCATGATGAGGGATGTGCCCGTGGAGGGGCATGATCAGGGCTGTACCCGTGGACTGACATGATAAGGGCTGTGTCCATGGAGTGGCATGATCAGTGCTCTGTCCGTGGAGTGGTATGATCAGGACTGTGCCCGTGGGGTGGCATGATCAGGGCTGTGCCCGTGGACTGACATGATCAGGGCTGTGTCCATGGAGTGGCATGATCAGGGCTCTGTCCGTGGAGTGGCATGATCAGGGCTGTATCCGTGGAGTGGCATGATGAGGGCTGTGCCCGTGGAGTGGCATGATCAGGACTGTGCCCGTGGAGTGGCATGATCAGGGCTGTGCCCCTGAAGTTGCATGATCAGGACTGTGCCCGAGGACTGGCATGATCAGGGCTGTGCCCGAGGACTGGCATGATCAGAGCTGTGCCCCTGAAGTTGCATGATCAGGACTGTGCCCGTGGAGAGACATGATCAGGGCTGAGTCCGTGGAGAGGCATGATCAGGGCTGTGCCCGTGGAGTGGGATGATCAGGGCTGAGTCCGTGGAGAGGCATGATCAGGGCTGTGCCCGTGGAGTGGCATGATCAGGACTGTGCCCGTGGAGAGGCATGATCAGGGCTGAGTCCGTGGAGAGGCATGATCAGGGCTGTGCCCGTGGAGTGGCATGATCAGGGCTGAGTCCGTGGAGAGGCATGATCAGGACTGTGTCTGTGGAGTGGCATGATCAGCACTGTGTCCATGGAGTGGCATGATCAGGGCTCTGTCCGTGGAGTGGCATGATCAGGGCTGTGCCCGTAGAGTGGCATGATCAGGACTGTGCTCGTGGAGTGGCATGATCAGAGCTGTGCCCCTGGAGTTGCATGATCAGGACTGTGCCCGAGGACTGGCATGATCAGGGCTGTGCCCATGGAGTGGCATGATAAGGGCTGTGCCCGTGGACTGGCATGATCAGAGCTGTACCCCTGTAGTTGCATGATCAGGACTGTGCCCGATGACTGGCATGATCAGGGCTGTGTCCGTGGAGTGGCATGATCAGGACTGTGTCCCAGGAGAGGCATGATCAGGACTGTGCCCGGGGAGTGGCATGATCAGGACTGTGCCCGAGGAGTGGCATGACCAGGACTGTGCCCGAGGAGTGGCATGATCAGAGCTGAGCCCCTGGAGTGGCATGATCAGGACTGTGCCCGAGGACTGGCATGATCAGGGCTGTGTCCATTCAGTGGCATGATCAGGGCTCTGTCCATGGAGTGGCATGATCAGGGCTGTGCCCGTGGGGTGGCATGATCAGGGCTGTGCCCGTCGACTGACATGATTTCGGCTGTGTCCATGGAGTGGCATAATCAGGGCTCTGTCCGTGGAGTGGCATGATCAGGGCTGTATCCGTGGAGTGGCATGATCAGGGCTCTGTCCGTGGAGTGGCATGATCAGGGCAGTATCCGTGGAGTGGCACGATCAGGGCTGTGCCCGTGGAGTGGCATGATCAGGACTGTGCCCGTGGAGTGGCATGATCAGAGCTGTGCCCCTGGAGTTGCATGATCAGGACTGTGCCCGAGGACTGGCATGATCAGGGCAGTGCCCGTGGAGAGGCATGATCAGGGCTGTTTCCGTGGAGTGGCATGATCAGGTCTGTGTCCGTGGAGTGGCATGATCAGTACTATGTCCGTTGAGAGGCATGATCAGGACTGTATCCATGGAGTGGCATGATCAGGACTGTGTCCGTGGAGAGACATCATCAGGACTGTGCCCGTGGAGTGGCATGACCAGGACAGTGTCCGAGGAGTGGCATGATCAGGGCTGTTGCCGAGGAGATGTATTATCAGAGCTGTGCACGAGGAGTGGCATAATCAGGGCTGTGCCCGTGGAGTGGCATGATCAGGACTGTGTCCGGGGAGTGGCATGATGAGGACTGTGTCCGTGGAGTGGCATGATTCAGGGCTGTGTCCGGGGAGTGGCATGATCAGGACTGTGTCCGTGGAGTGGCATGATTCAGGGCTGTGTCCGGGGAGTGGCATGATGAGGACTGTGCCCGTGGAGTGGCATGATTCAGGGCTGTGCCTGAGGACTGGCATGATCAGGGCTGTGTCCATGGAGTGGCATGATCAGGGCTGTGCCCGTGGAGTGGCATGATCAGGGCTATGTCCGTGGAGTGGCATGATCAGGACTGTATCCATGGAGTGGCATGATCAGGACTGTGTCCGTGGAGAGACATCATCAGGACTGTGCCCGTGGAGTGGCATGACCAGGACAGTGTCCGAGGAGTGGCATGATCAGGGCTGTTGCCGAGGAGATGTATTATCAGAGCTGTGCACGAGGAGTGGCATAATCAGGGCTGTGCCCGTGGAGTGGCATGATCAGGACTGTGTCCGGGGAGTGGCATGATGAGGATTGTGTCCGTGGAGTGGCATGATTCAGGGCTGTGTCCGGGGAGTGGCATGATCAGGACTGTGTCCGTGGAGTGGCATGATTCAGGGCTGTGTCCGGGGAGTGGCATGATGAGGACTGTGCCCGTGGAGTGGCATGATTCAGGGCTGTGCCTGAGGACTGGCATGATCAGGGCTGTGTCCATGGAGTGGCATGATCAGGGCTGTGCCCGTGGAGTGGCATGATCAGGGCTATGTCCGTGGAGTGGCATGATCAGGGCGGTATCCGTGGAGTGGCACGATCAGGGCTGTGCCCGTGGAGTGGCATGATCAGGACTGTGCCCGTGGAGTGGCATGATCAGAGCTGTGCCCCTGGAGTTGCATGATCAGGACTGTGCCCGAGGACTGGCATGATCAGGGCAGTGCCCGTGGAGAGGCATGATCAGGGCTGTTTCCGTGGAGTGGCATGATCAGGTCTGTGTCCGTGGAGTGGCATGATCAGTACTATGTCCGTTGAGAGGCATGATCAGGACTGTATCCATGGAGTGGCATGATCAGGACTGTGTCCGTGGAGTGGCATGATCAGGACTGTGTCCGTGGAGAGACATCATCAGGACTGTGCCCGTGGAGTGGCATGACCAGGACAGTGTCCGTGGAGTGGCATGACCAGGACAGTGCACGAGGAGTGGCATAATCAGGGCTGTGCCCGTGGAGTGGCATGATCAGGACTGTGTCCGGGGAGTGGCATGATGAGGACTGTGTCCGTGGAGTGGCATGATTCAGGGCTGTGTCCGGGGAGTGGCATGATCAGGACTGTCCGTGGAGTGGCATGATTCAGGGCTGTGTCCGGGGAGTGGCATGATGAGGACTGTGCCCGTGGAGTGGCATGATTCAGGGCTGTGCCTGAGGACTGGCATGATCAGGGCTGTGTCCATGGAGTGGCATGATCAGGGCTGTGCCCGTGGAGTGGCATGATCAGGGCTATGTCCGTGGAGTGGCATGATCAGGGCTGTATCCGTGGAGTGGCATGATCAGGGCTGTGTCAGTGGAGTGGCATGATCTGGGCTGTGCCCGTGGAGCGGCATGATTAGGGCTGAGTCCATGGAGAGGCATTATCAGGGCTGTGCCCGTGTAGTGGCATGATCAGGGCTGAGTCCGTGGGGTGGCATGATCAGGGCTGTTTCCATGGAGTGGCATGATCAGGACTGTGTCCGTGGAGTGGCATGATCAGGACTGTGCCCGTGGAGTGGCATGATCATGCTGTGCCCCTGGAGTGGCATGATCAGGACTGTGCCCGAGGACTGGCAAGATCAGAGCTGTGTCCGTGGAGTGGCATGATCAGGGCTGTGACCGAGGAGTGGCATGATCAGGCCTGTGTCCATGGAGTGGCACGATCAGGGCTCTGCCCAAGGAGTGGCATAATCAGGGCTGTGCCCGGGGAGTGGCATTATCAGTGCTGTGCCCGAGGAGTGGCATGATCAGGGCTGTGACCATGGAGTGGCATGATCAGGTCTGTGCCCGTGGTGTGGCATGATCAGGACTGTGCCCATGGAGTGGCATGATCTGGACTGCGTCCGAGGAGTGGCATGATCAGGTCTGTGCCCATGGAGTGGCATGATCAGGGATGTGCCCGAGGAGTGGCATGATCAGGACTGTTCTAACATGGTTGGCCACATCAATCATGAGACTGAATTCGCAGTGAAACACGCAGAGGATCGGAACCAGTAGATGGGGAACGGAGTGATAGGGCAGAGGATGGGGATTGGAGTGAGAGGGCAGAGGATGGGGATTGGAGTGAGAGGGCAAAAGATGGGGACCGGAGGGATAGGGCAGAGGATGGGGACTGGAGTGATATGGCAGAGGATGAGGAACGGAGTGATAGGGCTGAGATGAGGACTGGAGTGATACGGCAGAGGATGGGGTAAGTAGTGACAGGGCAGAGGATGAGGACCGGTGTGATAGGGTAGAGGATGAGGACCGGAGTGATCGGGTAGTGGATGAGGACCAGAGTGATAGGGCAGAGGATGGGGACCAGAGTGATTGGGTAGAGGATGAGGACCGTACTGATAGGGTAGAGGATGGGGACCGGAGTGATAGGGCAGAGGGGGGGGTGAAGGGAGTAATAGGGCAGAGGATGGGGACCGGAGTGATAGGGCAGAGGACGAGGTCCGGAGTGATAGGGCAGAGGATGTGGACCGGAGTGATCGGGCAGAGGATGGGGACCGGAGTGATCGGGCAGAGGATGGGGACCGGAGTGATAGGGCAGAGGATGAGGACCAGAGTGATAGGGCAGAGGATGAGGAACGGAGTGATTGGGCAGAGGATTGGGACCGGAGTGATAGGGCAGAGGATGGGGACCGGAGTGATAGGGCAGAGGATGAGGACCGGAGTGATAGGGCAGAGGATGAGGACCGGAGTGATAGGGCAGAGGATGAGGACCGGAGTGATAGGGCAGAGGATGGGGACCGGAGTGATAGGGCAGAGGATGAGGACCGGAGTGATAGGGCAGAGGATGGGGACCGGAGTGATAGGGCAGAAGATGAGGACCGGAGTGATAGGGCAGAGGATGAGGACTGGAGTGATAGGGCAGAGGATGAGGACCGGAGTGATAGGGCAGAGGATGGGGACCGGAGTGATAGGGTAGAGGATGAGGACCGGAGGGATAAGGCAGAGGATGGGGACAGAGTGATAGGGCAGAGGATGAGGACCGGAGTGATAGGGCAGAGGATGGGGACCGGAGTGATAGGGCAGAGGATGGGGACCGGAGTGATAGGGCAGAGGATGGGGACCGGAGTGATAGGGCAGAGGACGGGGACCGGAGAGATAAGGCAGAGGATGGGGACCGGAGTGATAGGGCAGAGGACGGGGATTGGAGTGATAGGGCAGAGGGCGGGGACCTGAGTGATAGGGCAGAGGACGGGGACCGGAGTGATAGGGCAGAGGATGGGGACCGGAGTGATAGGGCAGAGGGCGGGGACCTGAGTGATAGGGCAGAGGACGGGGACCGGAGTGATAGGGCAGAGGACGGGGATTGGAGTGATAGGGCAGAGGATGGGGACCGGAGTGATAGGGCAGAGGATTGGGAACGGAGTGATAGGGCAGAGGATGGGGACCGGAGTGAAAGGGCAGCGACAGGGACCGGAGTGATAGGGCAGAGGACGGGGACCGGAGAGATAGGGCAGAGGACGGGGATCGGAGTGATAGGGCACAGGATGAGGGATGGAGTGATAAGGCAGAGGATGGGGACCGGAGTGAAAGGGCAGAGGATGGGGACCGGAGTGAAAGGGCAGAGACAGGGACCGGAGTGATAGGGCAGAGGGCGGGGACCTGAGTGATAGGGCAGAGGACGGGGACCGG
The DNA here is from genome assembly GCF_030144855.1 of Hypanus sabinus. Classification (NCBI taxonomy): domain Eukaryota; kingdom Metazoa; phylum Chordata; class Chondrichthyes; order Myliobatiformes; family Dasyatidae; genus Hypanus; species Hypanus sabinus. The sequence continues at coordinate 119,743 of NW_026781770.1, forward strand.
AGAGATAGGGCAGAGGATGGGGACCGGAGTGATAGGGCAGAGGATGAGGACCGGAGTGATAGGGCAGAGAACGAGGACCGGAGTGATAGGGCAGAGGATGGGGACCGGAGTGATAGGGCAGAGATAGGGACCGGAGTGATAGGGCAGAGGATGGGGACCGGAGTGATAGGGCAGAAGATGAGGTCCGGAGTGATAGGGCAGAGGATGGGGACCGGAGTGATAGGGCAGAGGATGAGGACCGGAGTGATAGGGCAGAGGATGGGGACCGGAGTGATAGGGCAGAGGATGAGGACCGGAGTGATAGGGCAGAGATAGGGACCGGAGTGATAGGGCAGAGGATGGGGACCGGAGTGATAGGGCAGAAGATGAGGTCCGGAGTGATAGGGCAGAGGATGGGGACAGGAGTGATAGGGCAGAGGATGAGGACATGAGTGATAGGGCTGAGGATGAGGACATGAGTGATAGGTCAGAGAACGGGGACCGGAGTGATGGGGCAGAGGACGAGAGCCGGAGGGATTGGACAGAGGATGAGGACCGGAGGGATAGGGCAGAGGATGGGGACCGGAGTGATAGGGCAGAGGATGGGGATCGGAGTGATAGGGCAGAGGATGTGGTCCGGAGTGATAGGGCAGAGGTTGGGGACCGGAGTGATAGGGCAGAGGATGAGGACCGGAGTGATAGGGCAGAGGATGAGGACCGGAGTGATAGGGCAGAGGATGAGGACCGGTGAGATAGGGCAGAGGATGCGAACCAGAGTGATAGGGCAGAGGATGAGGACCGGAGTGATAGAGCAGAGGAAGGGGACCGGAGTGATGGGGCAGAGGAAGGGGACCGGAGTGATAGGGCAGAGGAAGGGGACCAGAGTGATAGGGCAGAGGATGAGAACAACAGGGATAGGGCTGAGGAAGGGGACCGGAGTGATGGGGCAGAGGATGGAGACCAGAGTGATAGGGCAGAGGATGGGGACCGGAGTGATAAGGCAGAGGATGGGGACTGGAGTGATTGCGCAGAGGATGAGGACCGGAGTGATAGGGCAGAGGATGGGGACCGGAGTGACAGGGCAGAGGATGAGAACAACAGGGATAGGGCCGAGGAAGGGGACCGGAGTGATGGGGCAGAGGATGGAGACCAGAGTGATAGGGCAGAGGATGGGGACCGGAGTGATAGGGCAGAGGATGAGGACCGGAGTGATGGGGCAGAGGATGGGGACCGGAGTGATAGGGCAGAGGATGGGGACCGGAGTGATAGGGCAGAGGATGGGGACCAGAGTGATAGGGCAGAGGATGGGGACCGGAGTGATAGGGCAGAGGATGAGGACCGGAGTGATGGGGCAGAGGATGGGGACCGGAGTGATAGGGCAGAGGATGGGGACCGGAGTGATAGGGCAGAGGATGGGGACCAGAGTGATAGGGCAGAGGATGGGGACTGGAGTGATTGCGCAGAGGATGAGGACCGGAGTGATAGGGCAGAGGATGGGGACCGGAGTGACAGGGCAGAGGATGAGAACAACAGGGATAGGGCCGAGGAAGGGGACCGGAGTGATGGGGCAGAGGATGGAGACCAGAGTGATAGGGCAGAGGATGGGGACCGGAGTGATAGGGCAGAGGATGAGTACCGGAGTGATGGGGCAGAGGATGGGGACCGGAGTGATAGGGCAGAGGATGGGGACCGGAGTGATAGGGCAGAGGATGGGGACCAGAGTGATAGGGCAGAGGATGAGGACCGGAGTGATAGGGCAGAGGATGGGGACCGGAGTGATAGGGCAGAGGATGGGGAGCAGAGTGATAGGGCAGAGGATGAGGACCGGAGTGATAGGGCAGAGGATGGGGACCGGAGTGATGTGGCAGAGGATGAGGACCGGAGTGATAGGGCAGAGGATGGGGACCGGAGTGATGTGGCAGAGGATGAGGACCGGAGTGATAGGGCAGAGGATGGGGACCGGAGTGATAGGGCAGAGGAAGGGGATTGGAGTGATAGGGCAGAGGATGGGGACCAGAGTGATAGGGCAGAGGATGGGGACCGGAGTGATAGGGCAGAGGAAGGGGAATGGAGTGATAGGGCAGAGATGGGGACCGGAGTGATAGGGCAGAGGAAGGGGAATGGAGTGATAGGGCAGAGGATGGGGACCGGAGTGATAGGGCAGAGGAAGGGGAATGGAGTGATAGGGCAGAGATGGGGAATAGAGTGATAGGGCAGAGGATGGGGACCGGAGTGACAGGGCAGAGGATGAGAACAACAGGGATAGGGCCGAGGAAGGGGACCGGAGTGATGGGGCAGAGGATGGAGACCAGAGTGATAGGGCAGAGGATGGGGACCGGAGTGATAGGGCAGAGGATGAGTACCGGAGTGATGGGGCAGAGGATGGGGACCGGAGTGATAGGGCAGAGGATGGGGACCGGAGTGATAGGGCAGAGGATGGGGACCAGAGTGATAGGGCAGAGGATGAGGACCGGAGTGATAGGGCAGAGGATGGGGACCGGAGTGATAGGGCAGAGGATGGGGAGCAGAGTGATAGGGCAGAGGATGAGGACCGGAGTGATAGGGCAGAGGATGGGGACCGGAGTGATGTGGCAGAGGATGAGGACCGGAGTGATAGGGCAGAGGATGGGGACCGGAGTGATGTGGCAGAGGATGAGGACCGGAGTGATAGGGCAGAGGATGGGGACCGGAGTGATAGGGCAGAGGAAGGGGATTGGAGTGATAGGGCAGAGGATGGGGACCAGAGTGATAGGGCAGAGGATGGGGACCGGAGTGATAGGGCAGAGGAAGGGGAATGGAGTGATAGGGCAGAGATGGGGACCGGAGTGATAGGGCAGAGGAAGGGGAATGGAGTGATAGGGCAGAGGATGGGGACCGGAGTGATAGGGCAGAGGAAGGGGAATGGAGTGATAGGGCAGAGATGGGGACCGGAGTGATAGGGCAGAGGATGGGGACCGGAGTGATAGGGCAGAGGATGGGGACCGGAGTGATAGGGCAGAGGATGGGAATGGAGTGATAGGGCAGAGGATGAGGACCGGAGTGATAAGGCAGAGGAAGAGGACCGGAGTGATAGGGCAGAGGATGGGGACTGGAGTGATAAGGCAGAGGAAGAGGACCGGAGTGATAGGGCAGAGGATGAGGAGCCGAGTGATAGGGCAGAGGATGAGGAACGGAGTGATAGGGCAGAGGATGAGGACCAGAGTGATAGAGCAGAGATGGGGAACGGAGTGATAGGGCAGAGGATGGGGACCGGAGTAATAGGGCAGAGGATGAGGAGCGGAGTGATAGGGCAGAGGATGAGGACCGGAGTGATGTGGCAGAGATAGGGAATGGAGTGATAGGGCTAGGATGGGGACCGGAGTGATAGGGCTGAGGATGCGAACCAGAGTGATAGGGCAGAGGATGGGGACCGGAGTGATAGGGCAGAGGATGGGGACCGGATGATAGGGCAGAGGACGGGGACCGGAGTGATGTGGCAGAGGATGAGGACCGGAGTGATAGGGCAGAGGATGGGGACCGGAGTGATCGGGCAGAGGATGGGGATCGGAGTGATAGGGCAGAGGACGGGGACCGGAGTGACAGGGCAGAGGATGGGGATCGGAGTGATAGGGCAGAGGAAGGGGACAGGAGTGATAGGGCAGAGGATGAGGACCGGAGTGACAGGGCAGAGGATGGGGATCGGAGTGATAGGGCAGAGGAAGGGGACCGGAGTGATAGGGCAGAGGAAGGGGACCGGAGTGATAGGGCAGAGGAAGGGGACCGGAGTGATAGGGCAGAGGACGGGGACCGGAGTGACAGGGCAGAGGATGGGGACCGGAGTGACAGGGCAGAGGAAGGGGACCGGAGTGATAGGGCAGAGGAAGGGGACCGGAGTGATAGGGCAGAGGACGAGGACCGGAGTGATAGGGCAGAGGAAGGGGACCGGAGTGATAGGGCAGAGGACGAGGACCGGAGTGATAGGGCAGAGGATGGGGACCGGAGTGATAGGGCAGAGGATGGGCACCGGAGTGATAGGACAGAGGATGGGGACCGGAGTGATAGGGCAGAGGATGAGGACCGGAGTGATAGGGCAGAGGATGGGGACCGGAGTGATAGGGCAGAGGATGGGGACCGGAGTGATAGGGCAGAGGATGAGGACTGGAGTGATAGGGCAGAGGATGGGGACCGGAGTGATAGGGCAGAGGATGGGGACCGGAGTGATAGGGCAGAGGATGGGGACCGGAGTGATAGGGCAGATGGGGACCGGAGTGATAGGGCAGAGGAAGGGGAACGGAATGATAGGGCAGAGGATGGGGACCGGAGTGATAGGGCAGAGGATGAGGACTGGAGTGATAGGGCAGAGGATGAGGACTGGAGTGATAGGGCAGAGGATGGGGACCGGAGTGATAGGGCAGAGGATGGGGACCGGAGTGATAGGGCAGAGGATGAGGACTGGAGTGATAGGGCAGAGGATGGGGACCGGAGTGATAGGGCAGAGGATGGGGACCGGAGTGATAGGGCAGAGGATGGGGACCGGAGTGATAGGGCAGAGGATGAGGACCGGAGTGATAGGTCAGATGGGGACCGGAGTGATAGGGCAGAGGAAGGGGAACGGAATGATAGGGCAGAGGATTGGGACCGGAGTGATAGGGCAGAGATGGGGAACGGAGTGATAGGGCAGAGGATGGGGACCGGAGTGATAGGGCAGAGGATGAGGAACGGAGTGATAGGGCAGAGGATGGGGACTGGAGTGATAGGGCAGAGGAAGGGGAACGGAATGATAGGGCAGAGGATTGGGACCGGAGTGATAGGGCAGAGGATGGGGACCGGAGTGATGTGGCAGAGAATGAGGACCGGAGTGATAGGGCAGAGGATGAGGAACGGTGTGATAGGGCAGAGGATGGGGACCGGAGTGATAGGGCAGAGGAAGGGGAATGGAGTGATAGGGCAGAGGATTGGGACCGGAGTGATAGGGCAGAGATGGGGAACGGAGTGATAGGGCAGAGGATGGGGACCGGAGTGATAGGGCAGAGGATGAGGAGCCGAGTGATAGGGCAGAGGATGAGGAACGGTGTGATAGGGCAGAGGAAGGGGACCGGAGTGATAGGGCAGAGGAAGGGGAATGGAGTGATTGGGCAGAGATGGGGAACGGAGTGATAGGGCAGAGGATGGGGACCGGAGTGATAGGGCAGAGGATGGGGACCGGAGTGATAGGGCAGAGGATGAGGAGCCGAGTGATAGGGCAGAGGATGAGGAACGGTGTGATAGGGCAGAGGATGGGGACCGGAGTGATAGGGCAGAGGATGAGGTCCGGAGTGATAGGGCAGAGGATGGGGACTGGAGTGATGGGGCAGAGGATGGGGACCGGAGTGATAGGGCAGAGGATGGGGACTGGAGTGATGGGGCAGAGGATGGGGACCGGAGTGATAGGGCAGAGGATGGGGACCGGAGGGATAGGGCAGAGGATGGGGATCGGTGTGATAGGGCAGAGGATGAGGACCGGAGTGATAGGGCAGAGGATGAGGAGCCGAGTGATAGGGCAGAGGATGGGGAACGGAGTGATAGGGCAGAGGATGGGGACCGGAGTAATAGGGCAGAGGATGAGGAGCGGAGTGATAGGGCAGAGGATGAGGACCGGAGTGATAGGGCAGAGGATGGGGACCGGAGTAATAGGGCAGAGGATGAGGACCGGAGTGATAGGGCAGAGGATGGGGAACGGAGTGATAGGGCAGAGGATGGGGACCGGAGTAATAGGGCAGAGGATGAGGACCGGAGTGATAGGGCAGAGGATGGGGACCGGAGTGATAGGGCAGAGGATGGAGACCGGAGTGATGGGGCAGAGGATGGGGACCGGAGTGATAGGGCAGAGGATGGGGACCGGAGTGATGTGGCAGAGGATTGGGACCGGAGTGATAGGGCAGAGGATGGGGACCGGAGTGATGTGGCAGAGGATGGGGACCGGAGTGATAGGGCAGAGGATGGAGACCGGAGTGATGGGGCAGAGGATGGGGACCGGAGTGATGGGGCAGAGGATGTGGACCGGAGTGATGGGGCAGAGGAAGGGGACCGGAGTGATGGGGCAGAGGATGGAGACCGGAGTGATAGGGCAGAGGATGGGGACCGGAGAGATAAGGCAGAGGATGGGGACCGGAGTGATAGGGCAGAGGATGAGGACCGGAGTGATGTGGCAGAGGATGAGGACCGGAGTGATAGGGCAGCGATGGGCACCGGAGTGATAGGGCAGGGGATGGGAAAGGAGTGATAGGGCAGAAGATGGGGACCGGAGTGAAAGGGCAGAGGATGCGGACCGGAGTGATAGGGCAGAGGACGGGGACCGGAGTGATAGGGCAGAGGATGGGGACCGGTGCGATAGGGCAGAGGATGGGGACTGGACTGATTGGGCAGAGGATGGGGACCGGATTTTTGGGGCAGAGTACAAGGAAAGGAGTAATACGGCAGTGGATGCGTACTGGAGTGATAGAGCAGAGGATGAGGAAAGGAGTGATAGGGCATAGGATGAGGACCGGAGTGATAGGGCATAGGATGAGGACCAGAGTGATAGGGCAGAGGAAGGGGACCGGAGTGATAGGGCAGAGGAAGGGGACCGGAGTGATAGGGCAGAGGATGGGGACCGGAGTGATAGGGCAGAGGATGAGGACATGAGTGATAGGGCAGAGGACGGGGACCGGAGCGATAGGGCAGAGGATGAGTACCAGAGTGATAGGGCAGAGGATGGGGACCGGAGTGATAGGGCAGAGGATGGGGACCGGAGCGATAGGGCAGAGGATGCGAACCAGAGTGATAGGGCAGAGGATGAGGACCGGAGTGATAGAGCAGAGGAAGGGGACCGGAGTGATGGGGCAGAGGAAGGGGACCGGAGTGATAGGGCAGAGGAAGGGGACCAGAGTGATAGGGCAGAGGATGAGAACAACAGGGATAGGGCTGAGGAAGGGGACCGGAGTGATGGGGCAGAGGATGGAGACCAGAGTGATAGGGCAGAGGATGGGGACCGGAGTGATAAGGCAGAGGATGGGGACTGGAGTGATTGCGCAGAGGATGAGGACCGGAGTGATAGGGCAGAGGATGGGGACCGGAGTGACAGGGCAGAGGATGAGAACAACAGGGATAGGGCCGAGGAAGGGGACCGGAGTGATGGGGCAGAGGATGGAGACCAGAGTGATAGGGCAGAGGATGGGGACCGGAGTGATAAGGCAGAGGATGAGGACCGGAGTGATGGGGCAGAGGATGGGGACCGGAGTGATAGGGCAGAGGATTGGGACCGGAGTGATAGGGCAGAGGATGGGGACCAGAGTGATAGGGCAGAGGATGGGGACCGGAGTGATAGGGCAGAGGATGAGGACCGGAGTGATGGGGCAGAGGATGGGGACCGGAGTGATAGGGCAGAGGATGGGGACCGGAGTGATAGGGCAGAGGATGGGGACCAGAGTGATAGGGCAGAGGATGGGGACTGGAGTGATTGCGCAGAGGATGAGGACCGGAGTGATAGGGCAGAGGATGGGGACCGGAGTGACAGGGCAGAGGATGAGAACAACAGGGATAGGGCCGAGGAAGGGGACCGGAGTGATGGGGCAGAGGATGGAGACCAGAGTGATAGGGCAGAGGATGGGGACCGGAGTGATAGGGCAGAGGATGAGTACCGGAGTGATGGGGCAGAGGATGGGGACCGGAGTGATAGGGCAGAGGATGGGGACCGGAGTGATAGGGCAGAGGATGGGGACCAGAGTGATAGGGCAGAGGATGAGGACCGGAGTGATAGGGCAGAGGATGGGGACCGGAGTGATAGGGCAGAGGATGGGGAGCAGAGTGATAGGGCAGAGGATGAGGACCGGAGTGATAGGGCAGAGGATGAGGAGCCGAGTGATAGGGCAGAGGATGAGGAACGGTGTGATAGGGCAGAGGAAGGGGACCGGAGTGATAGGGCAGAGGAAGGGGAATGGAGTGATAGGGCAGAGATGGGGAACGGAGTGATAGGGCAGAGGATGGGGACCGGAGTGATAGGGCAGAGGATGGGGACCGGAGTGATAGGGCAGAGGATGAGGAGCCGAGTGATAGGGCAGAGGATGAGGAACGGTGTGATAGGGCAGAGGATGGGGACCGGAGTGATAGGGCAGAGGATGAGGTCCGGAGTGATAGGGCAGAGGATGGGGACTGGAGTGATGGGGCAGAGGATGGGGACCGGAGTGATAGGGCAGAGGATGGGGACTGGAGTGATGGGGCAGAGGATGGGGACCGGAGTGATAGGGCAGAGGATGGGGACCGGAGGGATAGGGCAGAGGATGGGGATCGGTGTGATAGGGCAGAGGATGAGGACCGGAGTGATAGGGCAGAGGATGAGGAGCCGAGTGATAGGGCAGAGGATGGGGAACGGAGTGATAGGGCAGAGGATGGGGACCGGAGTAATAGGGCAGAGGATGAGGAGCGGAGTGATAGGGCAGAGGATGAGGACCGGAGTGATAGGGCAGAGGATGGGGACCGGAGTAATAGGGCAGAGGATGAGGACCGGAGTGATAGGGCAGAGGATGGGGAACGGAGTGATAGGGCAGAGGATGGGGACCGGAGTAATAGGGCAGAGGATGAGGACCGGAGTGATAGGGCAGAGGATGGGGACCGGAGTGATAGGGCAGAGGATGGAGACCGGAGTGATGGGGCAGAGGATGGGGACCGGAGTGATAGGGCAGAGGATGGGGACCGGAGTGATGTGGCAGAGGATTGGGACCGGAGTGATAGGGCAGAGGATGGGGACCGGAGTGATGTGGCAGAGGATGGGGACCGGAGTGATAGGGCAGAGGATGGAGACCGGACTGATGGGGCAGAGGATGGGGACCGGAGTGATGGGGCAGAGGATGTGGACCGGAGTGATGGGGCAGAGGAAGGGGACCGGAGTGATGGGGCAGAGGATGGAGACCGGAGTGATAGGGCAGAGGATGGGGACCGGAGAGATAAGGCAGAGGATGGGGACCGGAGTGATAGGGCAGAGGATGAGGACCGGAGTGATGTGGCAGAGGATGAGGACCGGAGTGATAGGGCAGCGATGGGCACCGGAGTGATAGGGCAGGGGATGGGAAAGGAGTGATAGGGCAGAAGATGGGGACCGGAGTGAAAGGGCAGAGGATGCGGACCGGAGTGATAGGGCAGAGGACGGGGACCGGAGTGATAGGGCAGAGGATGGGGACCGGTGCGATAGGGCAGAGGATGGGGACTGGACTGATTGGGCAGAGGATGGGGACCGGATTTTTGGGGCAGAGTACAAGGAAAGGAGTAATACGGCAGTGGATGCGTACTGGAGTGATAGAGCAGAGGATGAGGAAAGGAGTGATAGGGCATAGGATGAGGACCGGAGTGATAGGGCATAGGATGAGGACCAGAGTGATAGGGCAGAGGAAGGGGACCGGAGTGATAGGGCAGAGGAAGGGGACCGGAGTGATAGGGCAGTGGATGAGAACAAGATTGATAGAGCAGAGGATGAGAACAAGAGTGATAGTGCAGAGGATGGGGATCGGTGTGATAGGGCAGAGGATGGGGACCGGAGTGATAGGGCAGAGGATGGGGACCGGAGTGATAGGGCAGAGGATGAGGACATGAGTGATAGGGCAGAGGACGGGGACCGGAGCGATAGGGCAGAGGATGAGTACCAGAGTGATAGGGCAGAGGATGGGGACCGGAGTGATAGGGCAGAGGATGGGGACCGGAGCGATAGGGCAGAGGATGCGAACCAGAGTGATAGGGCAGAGGATGAGGACCGGAGTGATAGAGCAGAGGAAGGGGACCGGAGTGATGGGGCAGAGGAAGGGGACCGGAGTGATAGGGCAGAGGAAGGGGACCAGAGTGATAGGGCAGAGGATGAGAACAACAGGGATAGGGCTGAGGAAGGGGACCGGAGTGATGGGGCAGAGGATGGAGACCAGAGTGATAGGGCAGAGGATGGGGACCGGAGTGATAAGGCAGAGGATGGGGACTGGAGTGATTGCGCAGAGGATGAGGACCGGAGTGATAGGGCAGAGGATGGGGACCGGAGTGACAGGGCAGAGGATGAGAACAACAGGGATAGGGCCGAGGAAGGGGACCGGAGTGATGGGGCAGAGGATGGAGACCAGAGTGATAGGGCAGAGGATGGGGACCGGAGTGATAGGGCAGAGGATGGGGACCGGAGTGATAGGGCAGAGGATGAGGAGCCGAGTGATAGGGCAGAGGATGGGGACCGGAGTGATAGGGCAGAGGATGAGGACCGGAGTGATGGGGCAGAGGATGGGGACCGGAGTGATAGGGCAGAGGATGGGGACCGGAGTGATAGGGCAGAGGATGGGGACCAGAGTGATAGGGCAGAGGATGGGGACTGGAGTGATTGCGCAGAGGATGAGGACCGGAGTGATAGGGCAGAGGATGGGGACCGGAGTGACAGGGCAGAGGATGAGAACAACAGGGATAGGGCCGAGGAAGGGGACCAGAGTGATGGGGCAGAGGATGGAGACCAGAGTGATAGGGCAGAGGATGGGGACCGGAGTGATAGGGCAGAGGATGAGTACCGGAGTGATGGGGCAGAGGATGGGGACCGGAGTGATAGGGCAGAGGATGGGGACCGGAGTGATAGGGCAGAGGATGGGGACCAGAGTGATAGGGCAGAGGATGAGGACCGGAGTGATAGGGCAGAGGATGGGGACCGGAGTGATAGGGCAGAGGATGGGGAGCAGAGTGATAGGGCAGAGGATGAGGACCGGAGTGATAGGGCAGAGGATGAGGAGCCGAGTGATAGGGCAGAGGATGAGGAACGGTGTGATAGGGCAGAGGAAGGGGACCGGAGTGATAGGGCAGAGGAAGGGGAATGGAGTGATAGGGCAGAGATGGGGAACGGAGTGATAGGGCAGAGGATGGGGACCGGAGTGATAGGGCAGAGGATGGGGACCGGAGTGATAGGGCAGAGGATGAGGAGCCGAGTGATAGGGCAGAGGATGAGGAACGGTGTGATAGGGCAGAGGATGGGGACCGGAGTGATAGGGCAGAGGATGAGGTCCGGAGTGATAGGGCAGAGGATGGGGACTGGAGTGATGGGGCAGAGGATGGGGACCGGAGTGATAGGGCAGAGGATGGGGACTGGAGTGATGGGGCAGAGGATGGGGACCGGAGTGATAGGGCAGAGGATGGGGACCGGAGGGATAGGGCAGAGGATGGGGATCGGTGTGATAGGGCAGAGGATGAGGACCGGAGTGATAGGGCAGAGGATGAGGAGCCGAGTGATAGGGCAGAGGATGGGGAACGGAGTGATAGGGCAGAGGATGGGGACCGGAGTAATAGGGCAGAGGATGAGGAGCGGAGTGATAGGGCAGAGGATGAGGACCGGAGTGATAGGGCAGAGGATGGGGACCGGAGTAATAGGGCAGAGGATGAGGACCGGAGTGATAGGGCAGAGGATGGGGAACGGAGTGATAGGGCAGAGGATGGGGACCGGAGTAATAGGGCAGAGGATGAGGACCGGAGTGATAGGGCAGAGGATGGGGACCGGAGTGATAGGGCAGAGGATGGAGACCGGAGTGATAGGGCAGAGGATGGGGACTGGAGTGATAGGGCAGAGGATGGGGACCGGAGTGATAGGGCAGAGGATGAGGACCGGAGTGATGGGGCAGAGGATGGGGACCGGAGTGATAGGGCAGAGGATGGGGACCGGAGTGATGTGGCAGAGGATTGGGACCGGAGTGATAGGGCAGAGGATGGGGACCGGAGTGATGTGGCAGAGGATGGGGACCGGAGTGATAGGGCAGAGGATGGAGACCGGAGTGATGGGGCAGAGGATGGGGACCGGAGTGATGGGGCAGAGGATGTGGACCGGAGTGATGGGGCAGAGGAAGGGGACCGGAGTGATGGGGCAGAGGATGGAGACCGGAGTGATAGGGCAGAGGATGGGGACCGGAGAGATAAGGCAGAGGATGGGGACCGGAGTGATAGGGCAGAGGATGAGGACCGGAGTGATGTGGCAGAGGATGAGGACCGGAGTGATAGGGCAGCGATGGGCACCGGAGTGATAGGGCAGGGGATGGGAAAGGAGTGATAGGGCAGAAGATGGGGACCGGAGTGAAAGGGCAGAGGATGCGGACCGGAGTGATAGGGCAGAGGACGGGGACCGGAGTGATAGGGCAGAGGATGGGGACCGGTGCGATAGGGCAGAGGATGGGGACTGGACTGATTGGGCAGAGGATGGGGACCGGATTTTTGGGGCAGAGTACAAGGAAAGGAGTAATACGGCAGTGGATGCGTACTGGAGTGATAGAGCAGAGGATGAGGAAAGGAGTGATAGGGCATAGGATGAGGACCGGAGTGATAGGGCATAGGATGAGGACCAGAGTGATAGGGCAGAGGAAGGGGACCGGAGTGATAGGGCAGAGGAAGGGGACCGGAGTGATAGGGCAGTGGATGAGAACAAGATTGATAGAGCAGAGGATGAGAACAAGAGTGATAGTGCAGAGGATGGGGATCGGTGTGATAGGGCAGAGGATGGGGACCGGAGTGATAGGGCAGAGGATGGGGACCGGAGTGATAGGGCAGAGGATGAGGACATGAGTGATAGGGCAGAGGACGGGGACCGGAGCGATAGGGCAGAGGATGAGTACCAGAGTGATAGGGCAGAGGATGGGGACCGGAGTGATAGGGCAGAGGATGGGGACCGGAGCGATAGGGCAGAGGATGCGAACCAGAGTGATAGGGCAGAGGATGAGGACCGGAGTGATAGAGCAGAGGAAGGGGACCGGAGTGATGGGGCAGAGGAAGGGGACCGGAGTGATAGGGCAGAGGAAGGGGACCAGAGTGATAGGGCAGAGGATGAGAACAACAGGGATAGGGCTGAGGAAGGGGACCGGAGTGATGGGGCAGAGGATGGAGACCAGAGTGATAGGGCAGAGGATGGGGACCGGAGTGATAAGGCAGAGGATGGGGACTGGAGTGATTGCGCAGAGGATGAGGACCGGAGTGATAGGGCAGAGGATGGGGACCGGAGTGACAGGGCAGAGGATGAGAACAACAGGGATAGGGCCGAGGAAGGGGACCGGAGTGATGGGGCAGAGGATGGAGACCAGAGTGATAGGGCAGAGGATGGGGACCGGAGTGATAGGGCAGAGGATGAGGACCGGAGTGATGGGGCAGAGGATGGGGACCGGAGTGATAGGGCAGAGGATGGGGACCGGAGTGATAGGGCAGAGGATGGGGACCAGAGTGATAGGGCAGAGGATGGGGACCGGAGTGATAGGGCAGAGGATGAGGACCGGAGTGATGGGGCAGAGGATGGGGACCGGAGTGATAGGGCAGAGGATGGGGACCGGAGTGATAGGGCAGAGGATGGGGACCAGAGTGATAGGGCAGAGGATGGGGACTGGAGTGATTGCGCAGAGGATGAGGACCGGAGTGATAGGGCAGAGGATGGGGACCGGAGTGACAGGGCAGAGGATGAGAACAACAGGGATAGGGCCGAGGAAGGGGACCGGAGTGATGGGGCAGAGGATGGAGACCAGAGTGATAGGGCAGAGGATGGGGACCGGAGTGATAGGGCAGAGGATGAGTACCGGAGTGATGGGGCAGAGGATGGGGACCGGAGTGATAGGGCAGAGGATGGGGACCGGAGTGATAGGGCAGAGGATGGGGACCAGAGTGATAGGGCAGAGGATGAGGACCGGAGTGATAGGGCAGAGGATGGGGACCGGAGTGATAGGGCAGAGGATGGGGAGCAGAGTGATAGGGCAGAGGATGAGGACCGGAGTGATAGGGCAGAGGATGGGGACCGGAGTGATGTGGCAGAGGATGAGGACCGGAGTGATAGGGCAGAGGATGGGGACCGGAGTGATGTGGCAGAGGATGAGGACCGGAGTGATAGGGCAGAGGATGGGGACCGGAGTGATAGGGCAGAGGAAGGGGATTGGAGTGATAGGGCAGAGGATGGGGACCAGAGTGATAGGGCAGAGGATGGGGACCGGAGTGATAGGGCAGAGGAAGGGGAATGGAGTGATAGGGCAGAGATGGGGACCGGAGTGATAGGGCAGAGGAAGGGGAATGGAGTGATAGGGCAGAGGATGGGGACCGGAGTGATAGGGCAGAGGAAGGGGAATGGAGTGATAGGGCAGAGATGGGGACCGGAGTGATAGGGCAGAGGATGTGGACCGGAGTGACAGGGCAGAGGATGAGAACAACAGGGATAGGGCCGAGGAAGGGGACCGGAGTGATGGGGCAGAGGATGGAGACCAGAGTGATAGGGCAGAGGATGAGGACATGAGTGATAGGGCAGAGGACGGGGACCGGAGCGATAGGGCAGAGGATGAGTACCAGAGTGATAGGGCAGAGGATGGGGACCGGAGTGATAGGGCAGAGGATGGGGACCGGAGCGATAGGGCAGAGGATGCGAACCAGAGTGATAGGGCAGAGGATGAGGACCGGAGTGATAGAGCAGAGGAAGGGGACCGGAGTGATGGGGCAGAGGAAGGGGACCGGAGTGATAGGGCAGAGGAAGGGGACCAGAGTGATAGGGCAGAGGATGAGAACAACAGGGATAGGGCTGAGGAAGGGGACCGGAGTGATGGGGCAGAGGATGGAGACCAGAGTGATAGGGCAGAGGATGGGGACCGGAGTGATAAGGCAGAGGATGGGGACTGGAGTGATTGCGCAGAGGATGAGGACCGGAGTGATAGGGCAGAGGATGGGGACCGGAGTGACAGGGCAGAGGATGAGAACAACAGGGATAGGGCCGAGGAAGGGGACCGGAGTGATGGGGCAGAGGATGGAGACCAGAGTGATAGGGCAGAGGATGGGGACCGGAGTGATAGGGCAGAGGATGGGGACCGGAGTGATAGGGCAGAGGATGAGGAGCCGAGTGATAGGGCAGAGGATGGGGACCGGAGTGATAGGGCAGAGGATGAGGACCGGAGTGATGGGGCAGAGGATGGGGACCGGAGTGATAGGGCAGAGGATGGGGACCGGAGTGATAGGGCAGAGGATGGGGACCAGAGTGATAGGGCAGAGGATGGGGACTGGAGTGATTGCGCAGAGGATGAGGACCGGAGTGATAGGGCAGAGGATGGGGACCGGAGTGACAGGGCAGAGGATGAGAACAACAGGGATAGGGCCGAGGAAGGGGACCGGAGTGATGGGGCAGAGGATGGAGACCAGAGTGATAGGGCAGAGGATGGGGACCGGAGTGATAGGGCAGAGGATGAGTACCGGAGTGATGGGGCAGAGGATGGGGACCGGAGTGATAGGGCAGAGGATGGGGACCGGAGTGATAGGGCAGAGGATGGGGACCAGAGTGATAGGGCAGAGGATGAGGACCGGAGTGATAGGGCAGAGGATGGGGACCGGAGTGATAGGGCAGAGGATGGGGAGCAGAGTGATAGGGCAGAGGATGAGGACCGGAGTGATAGGGCAGAGGATGAGGAGCCGAGTGATAGGGCAGAGGATGAGGAACGGTGTGATAGGGCAGAGGAAGGGGACCGGAGTGATAGGGCAGAGGAAGGGGAATGGAGTGATAGGGCAGAGATGGGGAACGGAGTGATAGGGCAGAGGATGGGGACCGGAGTGATAGGGCAGAGGATGGGGACCGGAGTGATAGGGCAGAGGATGAGGAGCCGAGTGATAGGGCAGAGGATGAGGAACGGTGTGATAGGGCAGAGGATGGGGACCGGAGTGATAGGGCAGAGGATGAGGTCCGGAGTGATAGGGCAGAGGATGGGGACTGGAGTGATGGGGCAGAGGATGGGGACCGGAGTGATAGGGCAGAGGATGGGGACTGGAGTGATGGGGCAGAGGATGGGGACCGGAGTGATAGGGCAGAGGATGGGGACCGGAGGGATAGGGCAGAGGATGGGGATCGGTGTGATAGGGCAGAGGATGAGGACCGGAGTGATAGGGCAGAGGATGAGGAGCCGAGTGATAGGGCAGAGGATGGGGAACGGAGTGATAGGGCAGAGGATGGGGACCGGAGTAATAGGGCAGAGGATGAGGAGCGGAGTGATAGGGCAGAGGATGAGGACCGGAGTGATAGGGCAGAGGATGGGGACCGGAGTAATAGGGCAGAGGATGAGGACCGGAGTGATAGGGCAGAGGATGGGGAACGGAGTGATAGGGCAGAGGATGGGGACCGGAGTAATAGGGCAGAGGATGAGGACCGGAGTGATAGGGCAGAGGATGGGGACCGGAGTGATAGGGCAGAGGATGGAGACCGGAGTGATAGGGCAGAGGATGGGGACTGGAGTGATAGGGCAGAGGATGGGGACCGGAGTGATAGGGCAGAGGATGAGGACCGGAGTGATGGGGCAGAGGATGGGGACCGGAGTGATAGGGCAGAGGATGGGGACCGGAGTGATGTGGCAGAGGATTGGGACCGGAGTGATAGGGCAGAGGATGGGGACCGGAGTGATGTGGCAGAGGATGGGGACCGGAGTGATAGGGCAGAGGATGGAGACCGGAGTGATGGGGCAGAGGATGGGGACCGGAGTGATGGGGCAGAGGATGTGGACCGGAGTGATGGGGCAGAGGAAGGGGACCGGAGTGATGGGGCAGAGGATGGAGACCGGAGTGATAGGGCAGAGGATGGGGACCGGAGAGATAAGGCAGAGGATGGGGACCGGAGTGATAGGGCAGAGGATGAGGACCGGAGTGATGTGGCAGAGGATGAGGACCGGAGTGATAGGGCAGCGATGGGCACCGGAGTGATAGGGCAGGGGATGGGAAAGGAGTGATAGGGCAGAAGATGGGGACCGGAGTGAAAGGGCAGAGGATGCGGACCGGAGTGATAGGGCAGAGGACGGGGACCGGAGTGATAGGGCAGAGGATGGGGACCGGTGCGATAGGGCAGAGGATGGGGACTGGACTGATTGGGCAGAGGATGGGGACCGGATTTTTGGGGCAGAGTACAAGGAAAGGAGTAATACGGCAGTGGATGCGTACTGGAGTGATAGAGCAGAGGATGAGGAAAGGAGTGATAGGGCATAGGATGAGGACCGGAGTGATAGGGCATAGGATGAGGACCAGAGTGATAGGGCAGAGGAAGGGGACCGGAGTGATAGGGCAGAGGAAGGGGACCGGAGTGATAGGGCAGTGGATGAGAACAAGATTGATAGAGCAGAGGATGAGAACAAGAGTGATAGTGCAGAGGATGGGGATCGGTGTGATAGGGCAGAGGATGGGGACCGGAGTGATAGGGCAGAGGATGGGGACCGGAGTGATAGGGCAGAGGATGAGGACATGAGTGATAGGGCAGAGGACGGGGACCGGAGCGATAGGGCAGAGGATGAGTACCAGAGTGATAGGGCAGAGGATGGGGACCGGAGTGATAGGGCAGAGGATGGGGACCGGAGCGATAGGGCAGAGGATGCGAACCAGAGTGATAGGGCAGAGGATGAGGACCGGAGTGATAGAGCAGAGGAAGGGGACCGGAGTGATGGGGCAGAGGAAGGGGACCGGAGTGATAGGGCAGAGGAAGGGGACCAGAGTGATAGGGCAGAGGATGAGAACAACAGGGATAGGGCTGAGGAAGGGGACCGGAGTGATGGGGCAGAGGATGGAGACCAGAGTGATAGGGCAGAGGATGGGGACCGGAGTGATAAGGCAGAGGATGGGGACTGGAGTGATTGCGCAGAGGATGAGGACCGGAGTGATAGGGCAGAGGATGGGGACCGGAGTGACAGGGCAGAGGATGAGAACAACAGGGATAGGGCCGAGGAAGGGGACCGGAGTGATGGGGCAGAGGATGGAGACCAGAGTGATAGGGCAGAGGATGGGGACCGGAGTGATAGGGCAGAGGATGAGGACCGGAGTGATGGGGCAGAGGATGGGGACCGGAGTGATAGGGCAGAGGATGGGGACCGGAGTGATAGGGCAGAGGATGGGGACCAGAGTGATAGGGCAGAGGATGGGGACCGGAGTGATAGGGCAGAGGATGAGGACCGGAGTGATGGGGCAGAGGATGGGGACCGGAGTGATAGGGCAGAGGATGGGGACCGGAGTGATAGGGCAGAGGATGGGGACCAGAGTGATAGGGCAGAGGATGGGGACTGGAGTGATTGCGCAGAGGATGAGGACCGGAGTGATAGGGCAGAGGATGGGGACCGGAGTGACAGGGCAGAGGATGAGAACAACAGGGATAGGGCCGAGGAAGGGGACCGGAGTGATGGGGCAGAGGATGGAGACCAGAGTGATAGGGCAGAGGATGGGGACCGGAGTGATAGGGCAGAGGATGAGTACCGGAGTGATGGGGCAGAGGATGGGGACCGGAGTGATAGGGCAGAGGATGGGGACCGGAGTGATAGGGCAGAGGATGGGGACCAGAGTGATAGGGCAGAGGATGAGGACCGGAGTGATAGGGCAGAGGATGGGGACCGGAGTGATAGGGCAGAGGATGGGGAGCAGAGTGATAGGGCAGAGGATGAGGACCGGAGTGATAGGGCAGAGGATGGGGACCGGAGTGATGTGGCAGAGGATGAGGACCGGAGTGATAGGGCAGAGGATGGGGACCGGAGTGATGTGGCAGAGGATGAGGACCGGAGTGATAGGGCAGAGGATGGGGACCGGAGTGATAGGGCAGAGGAAGGGGATTGGAGTGATAGGGCAGAGGATGGGGACCAGAGTGATAGGGCAGAGGATGGGGACCGGAGTGATAGGGCAGAGGAAGGGGAATGGAGTGATAGGGCAGAGATGGGGACCGGAGTGATAGGGCAGAGGAAGGGGAATGGAGTGATAGGGCAGAGGATGGGGACCGGAGTGATAGGGCAGAGGAAGGGGAATGGAGTGATAGGGCAGAGATGGGGACCGGAGTGATAGGGCAGAGGATGTGGACCGGAGTGACAGGGCAGAGGATGAGAACAACAGGGATAGGGCCGAGGAAGGGGACCGGAGTGATGGGGCAGAGGATGGAGACCAGAGTGATAGGGCAGAGGATGGGGACCGGAGTGATAGGGCAGAGGATGAGTACCGGAGTGATGGGGCAGAGGATGGGGACCGGAGTGATAGGGCAGAGGATGGGGACCGGAGTGATAGGGCAGAGGATGGGGACCAGAGTGATAGGGCAGAGGATGAGGACCGGAGTGATAGGGCAGAGGATGGGGACCGGAGTGATAGGGCAGAGGATGGGGAGCAGAGTGATAGGGCAGAGGATGAGGACCGGAGTGATAGGGCAGAGGATGGGGACCGGAGTGATGTGGCAGAGGATGAGGACCGGAGTGATAGGGCAGAGGATGGGGACCGGAGTGATGTGGCAGAGGATGAGGACCGGAGTGATAGGGCAGAGGATGGGGACCGGAGTGATAGGGCAGAGGAAGGGGATTGGAGTGATAGGGCAGAGGATGGGGACCAGAGTGATAGGGCAGAGGATGGGGACCGGAGTGATAGGGCAGAGGAAGGGGAATGGAGTGATAGGGCAGAGATGGGGACCGGAGTGATAGGGCAGAGGAAGTGGAATGGAGTGATAGGGCAGAGGATGGGGACCGGAGTGATAGGGCAGAGGAAGGGGAATGGAGTGATAGGGCAGAGATGGGGACCGGAGTGATAGGGCAGAGGATGGGGACCGGAGTGATAGGGCAGAGGATGGGGACCGGAGTGATAGGGCAGAGGATGGGAATGGAGTGATAGGGCAGAGGATGAGGACCGGAGTGATAAGGCAGAGGAAGAGGACCGGAGTGATAGGGCAGAGGATGGGGACTGGAGTGATAAGGCAGAGGAAGAGGACCGGAGTGATAGGGCAGAGGATGAGGAGCCGAGTGATAGGGCAGAGGATGAGGAACGGAGTGATAGGGCAGAGGATGAGGACCAGAGTGATAGAGCAGAGATGGGGAACGGAGTGATAGGGCAGAGGATGGGGACCGGAGTAATAGGGCAGAGGATGAGGAGCGGAGTGATAGGGCAGAGGATGAGGACCGGAGTGATGTGGCAGAGATAGGGAATGGAGTGATAGGGCTAGGATGGGGACCGGAGTGATAGGGCTGAGGATGCGAACCAGAGTGATAGGGCAGAGGATGGGGACCGGAGTGATAGGGCAGAGGATGGGGACCGGATGATAGGGCAGAGGACGGGGACCGGAGTGATGTGGCAGAGGATGAGGACCGGAGTGATAGGGCAGAGGATGGGGACCGGAGTGATCGGGCAGAGGATGGGGATCGGAGTGATAGGGCAGAGGACGGGGACCGGAGTGACAGGGCAGAGGATGGGGATCGGAGTGATAGGGCAGAGGAAGGGGACAGGAGTGATAGGGCAGAGGATGAGGACCGGAGTGACAGGGCAGAGGATGGGGATCGGAGTGATAGGGCAGAGGAAGGGGACCGGAGTGATAGGGCAGAGGAAGGGGACCGGAGTGATAGGGCAGAGGAAGGGGACCGGAGTGATAGGGCAGAGGACGGGGACCGGAGTGACAGGGCAGAGGATGGGGACCAGAGTGATAGGGCAGAGGAAGGGGACCGGAGTGATAGGGCAGAGGAAGGGGACCGGAGTGATAGGGCAGAGGACGAGGACCGGAGTGATAGGGCAGAGGAAGGGGACCGGAGTGATAGGGCAGAGGACGAGGACCGGAGTGATAGGGCAGAGGATGGGCACCGGAGTGATAGGACAGAGGATGGGGACCGGAGTGATAGGGCAGAGGATGAGGACCGGAGTGATAGGGCAGAGGATGGGGACCGGAGTGATAGGGCAGAGGATGGGGACCGGAGTGATAGGGCAGAGGATGAGGACTGGAGTGATAGGGCAGAGGATGGGGACCGGAGTGATAGGGCAGAGGATGGGGACCGGAGTGATAGGGCAGAGGATGGGGACCGGAGTGATAGGGCAGATGGGGACCGGAGTGATAGGGCAGAGGAAGGGGAACGGAATGATAGGGCAGAGGATGGGGACCGGAGTGATAGGGCAGAGGATGAGGACTGGAGTGATAGGGCAGAGGATGAGGACTGGAGTGATAGGGCAGAGGATGGGGACCGGAGTGATAGGGCAGAGGATGGGGACCGGAGTGATAGGGCAGAGGATGAGGACTGGAGTGATAGGGCAGAGGATGGGGACCGGAGTGATAGGGCAGAGGATGGGGACCGGAGTGATAGGGCAGAGGATGGGGACCGGAGTGATAGGGCAGAGGATGGGGACCGGAGTGATAGGGCAGAGGATGAGGACCGGAGTGATAGGGCAGATGGGGACCGGAGTGATAGGGCAGAGGAAGGGGAACGGAATGATAGGGCAGAGGATTGGGACCGGAGTGATAGGGCAGAGATGGGGAACGGAGTGATAGGGCAGAGGATGGGGACCGGAGTGATAGGGCAGAGGATGAGGAACGGAGTGATAGGGCAGAGGATGGGGACTGGAGTGATTGGGCAGAGGAAGGGGAACGGAATGATAGGGCAGAGGATTGGGACCGGAGTGATAGGGCAGAGGATGGGGACCGGAGTGATGTGGCAGAGAATGAGGACCGGAGTGATAGGGCAGAGGATGAGGAACGGTGTGATAGGGCAGAGGATGGGGACCGGAGTGATAGGACAGAGGAAGGGGAATGGAGTGATAGGGCAGAGGATTGGGACCGGAGTGATAGGGCAGAGATGGGGAACGGAGTGATAGGGCAGAGGATGGGGACCGGAGTGATAGGGCAGAGGATGAGGAGCCGAGTGATAGGGCAGAGGATGAGGAACGGTGTGATAGGGCAGAGGAAGGGGACCGGAGTGATAGGGCAGAGGAAGGGGAATGGAGTGATAGGGCAGAGATGGGGAACGGAGTGATAGGGCAGAGGATGGGGACCGGAGTGATAGGGCAGAGGATGGGGACCGGAGTGATAGGGCAGAGGATGAGGAGCCGAGTGATAGGGCAGAGGATGAGGAACGGTGTGATAGGGCAGAGGATGGGGACCGGAGTGATAGGGCAGAGGATGAGGTCCGGAGTGATAGGGCAGAGGATGGGGACTGGAGTGATGGGGCAGAGGATGGGGACCGGAGTGATAGGGCAGAGGATGGGGACTGGAGTGATGGGGCAGAGGATGGGGACCGGAGTGATAGGGCAGAGGATGGGGACCGGAGGGATAGGGCAGAGGATGGGGATCGGTGTGATAGGGCAGAGGATGAGGACCGGAGTGATAGGGCAGAGGATGAGGAGCCGAGTGATAGGGCAGAGGATGGGGAACGGAGTGATAGGGCAGAGGATGGGGACCGGAGTAATAGGGCAGAGGATGAGGAGCGGAGTGATAGGGCAGAGGATGAGGACCGGAGTGATAGGGCAGAGGATGGGGACCGGAGTAATAGGGCAGAGGATGAGGACCGGAGTGATAGGGCAGAGGATGGGGAACGGAGTGATAGGGCAGAGGATGGGGACCGGAGTAATAGGGCAGAGGATGAGGACCGGAGTGATAGGGCAGAGGATGGGGACCGGAGTGATAGGGCAGAGGATGGAGACCGGAGTGATGGGGCAGAGGATGGGGACCGGAGTGATAGGGCAGAGGATGGGGACCGGAGTGATGTGGCAGAGGATTGGGACCGGAGTGATAGGGCAGAGGATGGGGACCGGAGTGATGTGGCAGAGGATGGGGACCGGAGTGATAGGGCAGAGGATGGAGACCGGAGTGATGGGGCAGAGGATGGGGACCGGAGTGATGGGGCAGAGGATGTGGACCGGAGTGATGGGGCAGAGGAAGGGGACCGGAGTGATGGGGCAGAGGATGGAGACCGGAGTGATAGGGCAGAGGATGGGGACCGGAGAGATAAGGCAGAGGATGGGGACCGGAGTGATAGGGCAGAGGATGAGGACCGGAGTGATGTGGCAGAGGATGAGGACCGGAGTGATAGGGCAGCGATGGGCACCGGAGTGATAGGGCAGGGGATGGGAAAGGAGTGATACGGCAGTGGATGCGTACTGGAGTGATAGAGCAGAGGATGAGGAAAGGAGTGATAGGGCATAGGATGAGGACCGGAGTGATAGGGCATAGGATGAGGACCAGAGTGATAGGGCAGAGGAAGGGGACCGGAGTGATAGGGCAGAGGAAGGGGACCGGAGTGATAGGGCAGTGGATGAGAACAAGATTGATAGAGCAGAGGATGAGAACAAGAGTGATAGTGCAGAGGATGGGGATCGGTGTGATAGGGCAGAGGATGGGGACCGGAGTGATAGGGCAGAGGATGGGGACCGGAGTGATAGGGCAGAGGATGAGGACATGAGTGATAGGGCAGAGGACGGGGACCGGAGCGATAGGGCAGAGGATGAGTACCAGAGTGATAGGGCAGAGGATGGGGACCGGAGTGATAGGGCAGAGGATGGGGACCGGAGCGATAGGGCAGAGGATGAGTACCAGAGTGATAGGGCAGAGGATGGGGACCGGAGCGATAGGGCAGAGGATGAGTACCAGAGTGATAGGGCAGAGGTTGGGGACCGGAGTGATAGGGCAGAGGATGGGGACCGGAGCGATAGGGCAGAGGATGAGTACCAGAGTGATAGGGCAGAGGATGGGGACCGGAGTGATAGGGCAGAGGATGGGGACCGGAGTGATAGGGCAGAGGATGAGGACCGGAGTGATAGGGCAGAGGATGGGGACCGGAGTGATAGGGCAGAGGATGAGGACCGGAGTGATAGGGCAGAGGATGAGGAGCGGAGTGATAGGGCAGAGATAGGGACCGGAGTGATAGGGCAGAGGATGGGGACCGGAGCGATAGGGCAGAGGATGAGTACCAGAGTGATAGGGCAGAGGATGGGGACCGGAGTGATAGGGCAGAGGATGGGGACCGGAGTGATAGGGCAGAGGATGGGGACCGGAGTGATAGGGCAGAGGATGAGGACCGGAGTGATAGGGCAGAGGATGGGGACCGGAGTGATAGGGCAGAGGATGAGGACCGGAGTGATAGGGCAGAGGATGGGGACCGGAGTGATAGGGCAGAGGATGAGGACCGGAGTGATAGGGCAGAGGATGGGGACCGGAGTGATAGGGCAGAGGATGAGGACCGGAGCAAGCCCCAGAATTCCTCTGTGCATTTCTCACTAACACACCGAACGAGCCCCACAAATCCACTGTGCATTTCTCATTTCCACGCTGAGCAAGCCCCAGAATGTGCATTTCTCCCTAACACCCCGAACGAGCCCCACAATTCCACTGTGCATTTCTCCCTGACACCCTTAACAAGCCCCCCACTTCCACTGTGCATTTCTCCTTTACACCCCTGAACAAGCCCCACAATTCCACTGTGCATTTCTCATTTACACACTAAACAAGCCCCACAATTCCACTGTGCATTTCTTATTTACACCCTGAACAAGCCCCACAATTCCACTGTGCATTTCTCCCTAACACCCTGAACAAACCCCACAATTCCACTGTGCATTTCTCATTTACACCCTGAACAAGCCCTACGATTCCACTGTGCATTTCTTATTTACACCCTGAACAAGCCCCACACTTCCACTGTGCATTTCTCATTTACACCCTGAACAAACCCCACAATTCCACTGTGCATTTCTCATTTCCACCCTGAGCAAGCCCCAGAATGTGCATTTCTCCCTAACACACCGAACGAGCCCCACAATTCCAATGTGCATTTCTCCCTGACACCCTAAACAAGCCCCACAATTCCACTGTGCATTTCTCATTTACACACTAAACAAGCCCCACAATTCCACTGTGCATTTCTCCCTGACACCCTGAACAAACCCCACAATTCCACTGTGCATTTCTTATTTACACCCTGAACAAGCCCTACGATTCCACTGTGCATTTCTTATTTACACAATGAACAAGCCCCACACTTCCACTGTGCATTTCTCATTTACACCCTGAACAAACCCCACAATTCCAATGTGCATTTCTCCCTGAGCCATGCATCCCCATTTTTGCTCCCATTTTCCTGCCTGATTGCATGGAAATCCCTTTCCCGCAGGTGCTCCCTTTCTCCGCTGTGTCTTAGCGTCTGTTTCTTCCCATCAGGCAAGACGCCTCTGTCCTCCATGTGTCCTGCTATAATACTCAAAAACAACTCGGTGATGATGGTGGTGGGGGCCGCTGGAGGAACGAAGATCACTTCGGCAACTGCTCTGGTATGTACTGGGATCGAGAGGATTCCCAGCACCCTCTTTAGAACTGGAGGGGACAACAGTTGGGCAGACATTTTGGTGTGGAAATACCTTTTTGTGTGATTCATTCAGTGTTTTTCCTGTGGCCCAGGTAATAATGAACGCGTTGTGGTTTGGTTACAACCTGGAGCAAGCTGTGAATGCGCCCAGATTACACAATCAATTCAAACCCAATATCACTGATGTTGAGGAGGCACTCGAGCAGGTTAGTGAAGTTGTGTTGGACGTCTCTGGGTGTATCGGCTCCATGTCTGGCTGGGAGTTCTCCCAAGGCTCTGTGGTTCCAGTTAGGAAATTGATGATGGAGTCAGATACACAAACTTTTGACAGTTTTTCTGAACTGTACTGGGTTTCACTAACTCAGGAATGTGTTCATGGCTACCACCAACCACTGGCAGGTAGAATTGTGATTAGCTGCCTCCTGTGGAAAGTGGCAATAATTAGCAAAGACAATCATCAGAGTCCATCCCTGCAAGCCTCAGGGACCCAGTGGAATGACTCCAATCCAACACTTTCTCTTGGTGTGTCCTGCTGGCGGATGGTTTTCTTCAGATCTCCCTCCCCACCCACCGCTCCTCCCTCTGTCCCTCCCTCCACCATTCCTCCCTTTGTCCCTCCTTCCCTTTCTCTCTCCACCCACCACTCCCTCCCTTTCTCCCTCCATCCACCACTCCTCCCTTTCTCTCTCCACCCACCACTCCTCCCTTTCTCCCTCCATCCACCACTCCCTCCCTCCCTCCACCACTCCTCCCTTTCTCTCTCCACCCAACACTCCCTTCCTTTCTCCTTCCATCCACCACTCCCTCCCTTTCTCCCTCCACCCACCACTCCCTCCCTTTCTCCTTCCATCCACCACTCCCTCCCTCCCTCCACCACTCCTCCTTTTGTCCCTCCATCCATCCACCACCTCCCTTTCTCCCTCCACCCACCACTCCCTCCCTTTATCCTTCCATCCACCACTCCCTCCCTCTGTCCCTCCATCCACCACTCCTCCCTTTGTCCCTCCCTCCCTTTCTCCCTCCACCCACCACTCCTCCCTTTCTCCCTCTCTCCACCCACCACTCCTCCCTTTCTCCCTCCCTCCACCACTCCTCCCTTTCTCCCTCCCCACCCACCACTCCTCCCTTTCTCCCTCCATCCACCATTCCTCCCTTTGTCCCTCCCTCCACCACTCCTCCCTTTCTCCCTCCACCCACCACTCCCTCCCTTTCTCCTTCCCTTCACCCACCACTCCCTCCCTTTCTCCCCCTCCAACACTCCCTCCACCCACCAATTCCTC
This sequence comes from Hypanus sabinus, assembly GCF_030144855.1. Taxonomy (NCBI): domain Eukaryota; kingdom Metazoa; phylum Chordata; class Chondrichthyes; order Myliobatiformes; family Dasyatidae; genus Hypanus; species Hypanus sabinus. The sequence goes on from NW_026781770.1 coordinate 146,036, forward strand.
CCTTTCTCCCTCCCTCCTCACACCACTCCCTCCCTTTGTCCCTCCCTCCCTCCAACACTCTCTCCCTTTCTCCCTCCCTCCAGCTCCCCCTCCCTCCACACACCACTCACTCCCTCCCCCCCGTCCCCCATAACTAGTGGTGTTCTGCAGGGGTGGGAGTTGGCACCTCATCTTTTCACATTACACGTCAATGATTTCAATGATGGAGTTGATTGCTTTGTGGCCAGATTTGCAGACGATACAAGGACAGGTGAGGGGCAGATGGTGTTGAAGAAGTGGGGAGCCTGCAGGAGGCCTTAGTCTCTGGATTCCCAATGGACCCGACCATTAACTGAGGGGTCTGTGGTCTCCAGGTTGGGCCCCCTGACTTGGACAGTTTAGGAGACTGGGCAAAGAAGTGGCAGATAGATGCAGTGTAGGGATGTATATGTCCCTGTGCTTGGGTAGAGGGTTAAAGGCATAGATTGTTGTGTAAATGTGGGGAGAATTTGGTGCAAAGGGACTTGGGAGTTCTCTTGCAGCATTCTGTACAGGTTAATTTGGAAGTTAAGTTGGTGGTGAGGAAGGCATATGCCCTGTTCGCATTCATTTCAAGAGGACTAGAGTAGAAGAGCAGGGATTTATAAAGACGTACAAAAAAATCTGGATGAACTCAACCCTGCCCCTTCATTCCCCTTCCTCCACATCTATCTCTCATCTAAGCCCATCCTTTCTACACTTTCTGTATTTGATCTTACCTGCTAACTACTAATTTCTGGAGTTATCCAAACTCTGTTCCTCCTAGAAATATACTTTGTTTCATTTATTGTTTCTCTTATTTCCTCTAATTCCAGTATATATTTCACTATTTATTTTGTAACTTACAGTACTTTGTCTTTGGACGGGACTGCTCACCCCTGCTTCCCCTCCCCCACCCCTTGATCTTCCCCCTTACTGGTTGTTCACCTGGCACCCACCAGCCTTCTCCTTCCCACCCTCCCCCCACCTTCTTTATAGGACCCGTGCCCCCTCCCTCTTCAGTCCTGTCGAAGGGTCTCGGCCCGAATTGTTGACTGCTCGTGTCCACGGATGCTGCCCGACCTGCTGTTGTGCGTGTTGCTTTGACCCCAGCATCTGCAGAGTATTTTGTGCCCTGGGATGAGTTTTGGCGAGATTGGGATGGCCTGGCCCTGCCGTGGTGTGGGCTTGTATGGGCAGAGGGAAGTGGGGGTGGGTGTAAGGGAGGGGGGGTGAAGGAGGAAGGGTGGAAAACACCAGGCAGATGAGATGAGAGTTTTGGCGAGATTGGGATGGCCTGGCCCTGCCGTGGTGTGGGCTTGTATGCTCGGCCAGTATCTCTCCTGTAGGGGTGAGCATCAGGCCTGGTTTCACTGAGCAGACTAGAAACAGCACAGGACCATCACTGCTCACTGCCCACCACACGCCAGGTCTAACTGCGCCTATCCGCGTGTCTCCCCACATGCTCCACAAAATCCTCCCCTGACCGGGAGCCTGTGCAAGTGACATGTTGCTGTTGTTTTCAGGAGGTACGAATGGGCCTGGAGGAGAGACACCAGACACTGAAATTCACAGAACAGACAGAAAAAACAGGCGTGGTCCAGGCCATCGTGCGGAACGGAGGACGGTGGGATGCTGTGTCAGACCACCGGAAAGGAGGGGAACCAGCAGGTTACTGAGGACCCTGATCGGTTGGTCTGTTCAGCTCTGTGCCTAGATTGAGGAGTTCGACTGGCAGGAGCCAAACTGATCAACCCAATCCGTAATCAGATCCGAAAATCCAATGTCCTGTTGAAGTATGGCCAGTGTTATGTTACTTCTGTTTAAACAGGTTAACAGTAAAGAGTCATATTCTGGAAGAGTTAGAGAACTTTTATTTACAGTAATAAACAAACTCGTCTTAACCGTGCTGGAACATTCTAGCAATCCCGCGCATGCTCAGTGCTCTGTGCAATCATGTATTGGCACATCATTGCACGCAACATCACCACAGCCAGTTACAGGCAACTTTACCTGTCTGCACCTTTGTCAGATACTTTACCAGCCACAAGCAAAAGCTCTTAAGACACCTGGAGTTGGGGAGGGACTCAGGGATGTAAATTGTGTTTTCAGTTCAGACACGTGGCCGGACACAGAGATGCAAATCCCTCTCTGAAACAGACTGTGTTTGGACCATTGTGCCACCCACTTCCAGTCTTTTGGAATCCAGCCCAGCCCAACCCACTCCCAAACACACCCAGCCTCCCTAGCCTTTACAAACCATTCCCAACTTATTCCAAACTTATTCCCAGCCTCGCATCATTGCCAACCTAACCAACCTCACCCCATCATGCCCAGCCTGAAAGCAGTGCTAACAACCACAGTGGGAAGTCTGGCGTGATTGTTACCACTCCACCTGTCTCTCAGACCAGTCCCAGCTGGGTCAGGAGAACACGTGCAAACCCAGCAGCCATTTGCAGTTCCATCTATGCTTGTCAACATTCTAGCTCAGAAAGAGTTCCAGTGGTGCTCTGTGTCACGTCCCCCGTGACCAAGTTAAAGAACCAGCAGAAATGGAGAACACACTGGAGTCTGGTATTGCTATAAACTAATAGTGTTTATTAGTAACTAAGCAATACAGTACTATAAATACAAATATATTGAACAGGTTAGCAATGATATATATATGTGTGTGTGTGTGTGTGTGTGTGTGTGTGTGTGTGTGTGTGTGTGTGTGTGTGTGTGTGTGTGTGTGTGTGTGTGTGTGTGTGTGTGTGTGTGTGTGTGTGTGTGTGTGTGTGTGTGTGTGTGTGCATGCATGCGTGTGTGTATGGAAATAGGAACAAAACTAGCTGATTAGCCTTTCTCCTATCAGGAGTTTTGATAACATAGTTCAAGGAGTCAATCTTTTTAATCACCTCGTAGGGTCCGTGAAATCTCGCATGGAGGGGGTTGATCACTAAGGGAAACAAAACCAGGACTTTATCCTCAACTTCAAACCACTAAGTCAGTACCTTACTTTCTTATCATACCAATGCTTCATTCTGACTTGGGAGTCTTGTAAATTCTTCCTTGCAAGGTCGCATACCTTACTAAGTCTCTTGCGGAATTTCAGAACGTAATCTGCCACACTGACACACAGTCAGGTTAGACCACAGCTCTCTGAGTAAGGTCAAAGGTCCCTTGGGCCCATGGCCAAAACAAGCTCAAGTGGACTGAACCTCGGTGAATAGTGTCTCTCACGGCAAAGAGCAATAGGGACAATCCCTCTTCCCAGTCTCTGTCATTCTCCTGACAGTAGGTTTTAATCATGAAATTGCTCCAAACTCCCTTGAGAATCCGGGTGGTAGGCAGATGACACAGTTTGTTTAGCCCCCAGCTCAGAAACTATTCACTGGACTGTGTTTGATGTGAAGTTACTCCCCTGATCTGATTGAATCTCCTTAGGCAAACCTACCAGTGTGAAAAACTTGACAAGGTTCTTTACCACAGCTTTTGCTTTGATGCTTCTAAGAGGCACAGCCTCCGGGAAACTAGATGAAGCACACAAAATAGTTAGCACATACTGATACCCGGCTGCAGTCTTTGGTAACGGGCCCACTGTCACAAATCGGAAGACGGAACATGGAGTTAAATGCGCAGAAAGAATAAGTAAATTTAGGAAGGACAACAAAATTCTAGGGGCGTATAGCCCGATGGGAGTTCGGGGAGCTGGGATAAGCACAATGGGCAGAGATTCAAACAGAGAGAGGAGAAATGGGCTAAAAATGCTATATCTGAATGCACCAAGTGTCAGAAATAAGGCGGATGAGCTTGAAGCCCAGGTGCGAATGGGTAACTATGATGTTGTTGGGATAACGAAGACATGGCTGCAGGGAGATCAGACCTGGGAAATGAATGTACAAGGGTATACATGCTATTGTAGGGACAGAAATGTGAGCAGAGGGAGTGGGGTGGCCCTGTTGGTGAGGGATGAGATTCAATCCTTTGCAAGGGGGGACATAGGATCAGGAGAATTGGAGCCTGTGTGGATAGAATTGAGGAACAGTAAGGGCAAAAGGACCCTAATGGGTGTTGTCTATAGGCCATCAAACAGTAGCATGGATATTGGGTGCAAGTTGAATAGGGAGTTAACTGGCATGTGGCAAAGGTAATGTCACAGTAGTTATGGGGGATTTCAACATGCAGGTGAACTGGAAGAATCAGGTTGGTGCTGGACCCCAGGATAGGGAGTTTGTAGAGTGCCTACGGGATGCATTCTTGGAACAGCTTTTACGAGAGCCGACCAGGGACAAGGCTATTCTGGATTTAGTGTTGTGTAATGAACAGGATTTGATAAGCGATCTTGAAGTAAAGGAGCCATTAGGAGGTAGTGATCATAATATGATAAGTTTTTATCTGCAATTTGAGAAGAATAAGGGCAGCTCGGAGGTGTCAGTGTTGCAGTTGAACAAAGGAGACTATGGAGCCATGAGGGAGGAGCTGGCCAAAGTTAAATGGACGGATAGCCTAGCAGAAAAGAAGTGGAACAGCAATGGCAGGTATTCTTGGGAATAATGCACAAGGTGCAAAATCAGTTCATCCCCCGGAGAAGGAAGGATTCAAAGGGGGGATAGGGGCCACAGTGGTTGACAAAGGAAGTCAGAGATTGCATAGCATTAAAAAAAGGAAGTATGACAGAGCTAAGGTGAGTGGGAGGACAGATGATTGGGAAATTTTTAAGGAACAACAGAACTTTACTAAAAAGGCAATACGGGGAGAAAAAATGAGGTACGAATGCAAGCTAGCCAGGAATATAAAGGAGGATAGCAAAAGCTTTTTTAGGTATGTGAAGAGTAAGAAGATAGTTAAGAACAGTGTTGGGCCCTTGAAGAATGAATTGGGTGAAATTGTTATGGGAAACAGAGAAATGGCAGAAGAATTTAATAAATACTTTAGATTGTACTCCAGATTGTACTTTAGATTGTCTTCACTAAGGAAGACACAAGCAATTTCCCAGATGTATGGATGGGCCAAGGACATAGGGTAACAGAGGAAATGAAACAGATTGACACTAGGAAGGAAACGGTGATGAGTAGACTGATGGGACTGAAGGCTGACAAATCTCCAGGTCTAGATGGTCTGCATCCTAGGGTACTAAAGGAGGTGGCCCTGGAAATTGCGGATGCATTGGTAATCATTTTTCAATGTTCCTTAGATTCAGGATCAGTTCCTGAGGATTGGAGAATGGCTAATGTTATCCCACTTTTTAAGAAAGGAGGGAGGGAGATAACAGAGAACTATCGACCTGTCAGCCTGACATCGGTGGTGGGGAAGATGCTAGAATCCATTATTAAGGATGAAATAGTGGCATATCTAGGTAGCAGTGATAGAATTGGGCTGAGCCAGCATGGATTTACCAAGGGTAAATCATGCTTGACTAATCTATTGGAGTTTTTCGAGGATGTAACCAGGAAGTTAGACAAGGGAGATCCAGGGGATTTAGTGTACCTCGATTTTCAGAAGGCATTTGATAAGGTTCCACATAGGAGATTGGTGGGTAAAATCAGAGCTCATGGCATTGGGGGGAAGATATTGACATGGATAGAAAACTGATTGGCAGATAGAAAGCAAATGGTAGCGGTGAATGGGTGTTTCTCAGAATGGCAGGTGGTGACTAGTGGGGTGCCACAGGGCTCAGTATTGGGACCACAGCTGTTTTCGATTTACATCAACGATTTAGATGAAGGCATTGAGAATAACATCAGCAAGTTTGCTGATGATACTAAACTGGGTGGCAGTGTGACATTTGATGAGGATGTTAGGAGAATTCAGGGTGACTTGGATAGGCTGAGTGAGTGGGCAGATACTTGGCAGATGACATTTAATGTGAATAAGTGTGAGGTTATCCACTTTGGGAGTAAGAACAGGAAGGCAGATTATTATCTGAATGGTGTAGAGTTAGGTAAGGGAGAAATACAAAGACATCTAGGAGTCCTTGTTCATCAGTCACTGAAGGTGAATGAGCAAGTGCAGCAGGCAGTGAAGAAGGCTAATGGAATGTTTGCCTTTATTACAAAGGGAATTGAGTACAAGAGCAAGGAAATCCTCTTGCATTTGTACAGGGCCTTGGTGAGACCACACCTGGAGTATTGTGTACAGTTTTGGTCTCCAAGGTTGAGGAAGGACATCCTGGCTGTAGAGGGGGTGCAGCGTAGATTCACAAGGTTAATTCCTGGGACGTCCGGACTGTCTTAAGCAGAGGGGATAGAGAGACTGTGCTTATACACACTGGAATTAAGGAGGTTGAGAGGGGATCTGATTGCAACATATAAGATTATTAAGGGATTGGACAAGATAAAGGCAGGAAATATGTTCCAGATGCTGGGAGAGTCCAGAACCAGAGGGCATGGTTTGAGAATAAGGGGTAGGTCATTTAGGACAAAGTTAAGGAAAAACTTCTTCTCCCAGAGAGTTGTGGGGGTGTGGAATGCACTGCCTCGGAAGGCAGTGGAGGCCAATTCTCTGGATGCTTTCAAGAAGGAGCTAGATAGGTATCTTATGGTTAGGGGAATCAACGGATATGGGGACAAGGCAGGAACCAGGTATTGATAGTAGATGGTCAGCCATGATCTCAAAATGGCGGTGCAGGCTCGAAGGGCTGAATGGTCTACTTCTGCACCTATTGTCTATTGTCTATAAATCCCATGACAAGTTGAAAGGAACAGCAGAAATGGAACACAGCTGGATTCTGGTTTACCATAAATTAAGACTACATTTATTACTAGTACGAGTTAATATCATTAAAACCAGATAATACGATGCAGGTTATAAACTATTATATATAAATCTCTGCAAATGTGTGTATGGATACAAAGACAATAGTCCTGGAGGTAGATATCAGTCTTACGGTGTCAGGTAAGTTTAAGCAGTTCAGTTCACTTTGTGTTGCGTCGAGTTGAATTGATGGAGAGAGAGAGAGAGTTAATTGAGTTGTTGTTTAAGTTGTTGTTCTTGCTTCCAAAGTCTTCAGAGTCACTTCGTGTGAACCCCACACAGTCACAGACAGACAGAGCCCCTTCTAGGGAATGGTCTACTAACCCACAGCATGGGTTCACCACCAGCAGACTCCCATAGGCAAACTCTTACCCACACTGGTGATCAGGGTTGAAATTAATCAGTCCGTGGCCTCCACCCTCATGGTGGTCTTAAACTCCCCCAATGGTCTCTCGGGTTGCTTCAGCAATTCTCCCGTGTCGTGTCTCCTTTACCATTATCAGACCAAAAGCCTCAACTTTTTATAATCCATTCGAAATTCCAGCCATCCGTTAGTTCAACAGCTCTGAGCTGTTACCACTATGACTTCTCAGCTGGCGCTGTACTCTCTCTCTCTCTCTCTCTCTCTCTCTCTCTCTCAAGGTCACAATTAAAAGTGTAATCAAAACCGTCAGAGTCCTCTCTCTCTTTTAATTGCCTCCTTGTTCATTAGACTGCTGAATTTTCTAGCAGTTTCTCACTTGCGTGACAAGTGACTCACTTCCCCTTTTGAGAAAATTTTGATCTTTGAGTAAAATTTTGCTCACTCAGATTCTACACACCAAGCACTACATTCTACTTCACAAAGTGTACATTTAGCATTTACACAGTTCATTAGCACTTTTTTAACAGTGGGATAGGCAATCCGCAATGACATTGTCCGTTCCCCTTAAGTGTCTTATCGCGATATTAAACTGCTGTAAACACAGGCCCCAGTTTAATAAACACCGATTTCAATCTTTAATCTATCTAAAAACACCAAAGGGTTGTGGTCAGTGCACACCACTAATGGCTTTTGTGTGTCACTGACGTAAACCTCGAAATGCTGTATTGCAAAAATGAGGGACAGCAATTCTTTTTCTATTGTCGAGTAATTTTTCTGGAGCACATTAAGCTTTTTGGAAAAGTATGCTACCGGATGTTCAATACCATCATCTCCCCTCTGTAACAGCACCACCCCTGCAGCTTCATCGCTAGTGTCCATCACTAGGGAGAACGGCTTAGTGAAGTCCAGTGCCTTTAGCACTGGATGGTGACACAAGATACCCTTTAACCATTCGAACGCCTTTTGTCAATGCTCATCCCACACAAATTGTTCACTCTTTCTCAACAGTTTTGTCAGTGGAAGGGCAATATCACAAAGTTCTTGCAAAATTTTCGATTATACCCCACATACCTAAAAACCTTCTCAAGGCTCTCTTACCTGTTGGAATGGATACATCAGCAATCACCTGAACTTTCCCTTTCACAGGAGCCAGTTGACCCTGGCCCACCAAGTAACCAAGATACGTGATCCTGGCGTGACCAAACTCACTCTTGGCAAAATTCACAGTCAGATTAGCTTTAGAGAGCCAGTCAAACAATTTCTCTACTGTTACAATGTGTTCCTCCCACGTATCATTCCATACTAAATCATCAATATAAATCGTCAATATATGCCCCAGTGTACTTCAAACCTTGAATCACAGAGTTTATCATACATTGGAATGTCCCAGGGACATTTTTCATCCCGAAAGACATCATATTATACTCATACAACCCCGAAGGGGTGACAAATGCCGATATCTCTTTAGCCCTATTGGTTAAGGGAACACACCAGTACCCTTTTAGTGGGTCAATTTTTGTTAGGTACTTAGCCTCCCCCACCCTATCGATGCAGTCACCTATTCTGGGAATAGGGTAAGCATCTGTTTTGGTTATCATATTGACCTTTCTATAATCTGTGCAAAATCTCATTGTCCCATCGGGTTTGGGAACTATCATGCATGGGGAAGCCCATGCAGAGGTGGATGGCCTGATAATACCATTGGCCAACATATATTCGATTTCCTGTTCCACTACTTTACTACATTCTAAATTCATCCTGTAGGGGTGCTGTTCCACTGGATCAGCCTGCCCCACAATGACATCATGTGTAGCTAGACTACACTGCCTTGGTGTATCTGGGAATAGATCAGAATGATTGCCAATTAGCTCCTTTATCTGTTGTTGTTGCTTTGGTTCCAGGTGGTTAATTTTACTGTCTAAGTTCTCCAAAACACTAGCATTCTTGAGTTGAGCTGAAACCAGACACTGCTCATTACACTCCCCCATTATCTCTGGGCTAGTCTTTGCAGCTGGGTCTTGTTGGTCATGACCCCAGCTGATACGGATTTAGAGTCAAAATAAGGTTTGATTAGGTTCACATGCACTAATTGAATGGCTTTCCTTCTACCAGGTGTCCTGATAACATAGTTCAGCTCATCAATTTTCCTCATTATTTCTTAAGGTCCACTAAGTTGAGCCTGGAGAGGGTTATCCTCCAAGGGAAACAAAACCAAAACCTTATCTCCAACCTCATAGCTTTGCTCCCTTGCCTGTCTGTCATACCAGCACTTCATATTAGCCTGGGAGTCATGGAGATTTTGTTTTCCAAGGTCACTAGCCCTGCTCAGCCTGCCTCGAAACTCTGAGGCATAATCCAATACCCCAATTTGCACTTCCTTCTGAGACCACTGCTCTATCATTAAGGTCAAGGGTCCTCGAGGCCTATGACCGAATGCGAGCTCAAACGGACTGAACCCCAATGATTCCTGGATCGAATCTCCTATTGCAAATAGGAGTAAAGGTATACTCTCATCCCAATGCTTTTCGTTTTCCATACAGCACGTTTTAAACATGGTTTTGAGGGTAGAGTGAAACCTCTCTATCGCTCCCTGGGATTGGGGATGGAACGCCGTGGACAAAATTTGTTTCGCTCCCAGTTCTGTAACTATCTGTTGAAATACACCCAATGTAAAATTACTGCCCTGATCCGATTGTATCTCCTTGGGCAGACCCACTAACGTGAAGAATTTAATAAGTGCCTTCACCACTGTTTTAGCCTTTAGGTTCCTGAGGGGTATTGCTTCTGGGAACCTAGAGGCAGTGCACATAATGGTTAACAAGTATTGGTGGCCACCTGCAGTCTCTGGCAGTGGGCCAACACAATCCACAATGACCCTGGAGAAAGGTTCGCCAAAAACTGGTATGGGGCCAAGTGGCGCCTTTGGGATAGTCTGATTTGGTTTCCCTACCACTTGACATGTGTGACAGGTTTTACAAAAAACTGCCACATCCTTTCTTATACCCGGCCAATGAAATTCTTTCATAATCTTGTGCTCTATCTTTCTAACTCCAAGATGATCCCTAAAGGCATTGTATGAGCCATCTTTAAAATTTCTGTATGGAAACCCTTCAGAACCACCATTTGGTGCACCATGGCCCAACCTTCATTAGCAGGTACTGTCAATGGTCTCCACTTTCTCATTAATACCCCGTCCTTCAGATAGTAACCCATTGACTCCCTCTGAACTTCGTCCTCAGAAAGAGCTGTCTCTTTTAAAACTGTAATCTCAGGATACCTATCCTGCTCTTCCATAAGCTTCCGCCTGGACAATGACAAACCCCTCTTAACCGCCTCACTACCTGAGTCCTGGTCGAACACGGACGGTAGAAAAGTTTCAGATAAATCAGTAGGATCCGTACCCCTGTCTTTGCTATCGCAGGCACCTGACCCCTCCCGTCCAGATCGCTTCACTTCTGCAGCCTTCATTGTCATGCTTCTTGTGACTGCGCACATGGGATAAAGTTCACTCTCTGCACTTGTCTCACTAACAGCAGGCCGGCTTATTAGCTGTAATCCTGAGTATACATCTTTTCCTGCCAGGTCATTTCCCAACAAGGTGTCCACATTAGCTATCAGTAATTTAGGTCGTATCCCTAGCTCAACTGTTCCAAATTTTGAAGTCACATTTCAAAATTATTTTGTGCAAAGGCATGACCTCTGTTCCCTTGCCAATACCTTCCAGAATATTCACTTGGTCCGTTTTTGTCTCATCACCAAATTCTAAGTCATCACTTAATATCAGCGACTGAAAGGCTCCAGTATTGTGCCAGATTCTCACTGGAACTAGGGGTGACCCTTCCTTTACAGACACAAAACCCTTGATAATAAACCACTCAATCACTTCCTGAACTCGGCCAGACCCCACCTTGCTCTGTGTGGTCTCAGCCACCGGTGCACACGCGTCGAGGATTTTCCCCTTCTCCTTTCCCATTTCTTTCTTCTGAATAAGACAGTTAGACACCACATGGCCAGGCTTCCTGCAGTAGTAACTGGTCAAACTGGAAAACTTAGCTTTAGTCAGTTCCCCTCCTCTTTACCTCTGTCACTAGCTCCTGCCTTGTTTCCTGTGTTACTCGACGGATTATCCCGGTAACTCTTCTGATAACCCTTGCTTGGGAAAAACTTAATCTTGTGAGTCAGGGCAAACTCATCCGCTAACCTAGCAGCTGCAGAAAGAGTCTCAACCTCTTTCTCTTCTAAGTATGTCCATATCTCACTAGGGACTCACTCTTTTAATTCCTCGATCAGCATCAGCTGTCTCACTTTGTGGTAGTCCTCGTCTTCCTCTCTCGAGGCACACGACTGATCAAAGGACCTCTCCTTTTCATGGGCAAACACTATATATGTCTGGTTCCCAGACTTCCTCAAACTCTGAAACTTCTGTTGGTACGCTTCTGGCACCATTTCATAGCCTTTAAGCACAGCCTCCTTCACAGCATCATAATTAGTCGACTCAGTCACAGACAAGGCAGAATATGCTTGCTGTGCCTTCCCTTTTAACACACTTTGCAGCAATACTGCCCAGTCCTCCCTCAGCTACTTCCTGTTCTGAGCCACTTTCTCAAAATGTAGGGAGTACCTATCAACGTTTCCTTCAGTAAACGGAGATTAATTTCCTGACTGACATTAATTGATACACCCCTCTGGCCACCACAGCCTGACACTTGACCCTCTTGATGCTTCTTCTCCCTCTCAAACTCACTCTGTTTCTCTGCCTCTGCAGCCTCGAACTGAAGTCTCTCCATTCTTAATTGTTCTAGTCGTAACAGGGTCTCCTCATCACCTGTCAGAAACTCCTGTAGCAATTCCTCCTCAAATAACTCTTTCCCAACACAATATTCAGCTATTTTTCTCCGAATTCCTGCCTTTGTCATACTCCTCTGTATTCCGGAAATTTTCCATATTTTAGCAATATCTCATAGAGCCTCCTTTCTGGCTCTCCTCAAAAACAGAGGAGTAGGGTTCTCTAGAAATTCAATAGCCTCCATTTCTGCTGTTTTTCACACTCAAATTAATTACAAGGGATTTCCCCAATCAAGACAAATCCCCACACTTTCGACAATTGTCTCCAAACAAATTATACGATCCCGGATGAGCCCCCAATTTTGAGTCGAATCCCACGACAAATTGAAAAGGACCAACAGAAAAGGAACACTCCTGGAGTCTGGTTTGCTATAAACTAAGACTATTTTTATTACTACTATGAATTAATATCATTAAAACCAGATAATTCGATACAGGTTCTAAACTATTTTTTATATATATATATCTATATCTCCATAAATGTGTGTGTGGATACAAAGATAATAGATCCGGAGGTAGATATCTGTCTTATGGTGTCAGGTAAGTTTAAGCAGTTCAGTTCAGTTTGTGTTTCATCGAGTTGAATTGATGGAGAGAGAGAGAGAGCTAATTGAGTTGTTGTTTAAGTTGGCAGCTTTAGTTGTTCTTGCTTCCGAAGTCTTTAGAGTCACTTTGTGTGAACCCCACACAGACACAGATGGACAGGTCCCCTTCTAGTGAATGGTCTACTAACCCAGGTCACGGGTTCACCACCAGCAGACCCCCACAGGCAAGCTCTTACCCGCACTGGTAATCATGGGTCGCAATTAATTGGTCCGTAGCCTCCACCCTCATAGTGGTCTTAAACTCCACCAGTGGTTTCTCGGGTAACTTCTACAATTCTCCCGTGTTGTGTCTCCTTTATCATTATCAGACCAAAAACTTCAACTTTTTATAATCCATTCGAAATTCCAGCCATCCGTTAGCTCAACCGCTCTGAGCTGTTACCATGGTGACTTCCCAGCTTGTGTCTCAGCTGGCGCTGTACTCTCTCTCTCTCTCTCTCTCTCTCTCTCTCTTTCAAGGTCACAATTAAAAGTATTATCAAAACCAACTCAGAGTCTTTTAATTGCCTCCTTGTTCATTAGACTGCTGAATTTTCTAGTAGTCCCTTACCTGCGTGACACCACACAGTCCACTTTGACTCAGGAAAATGGTTCACCAAAAGCAGGTATCAGCCGAAGTAGCACTTTTAGGATGGCCTGGTTAGGTTTCCCCACCATCTGGCACGTATGACACCCTCTGCAGTAGTTGACAATATTTTTCCTTATGTTAGTCAAAAATAATTCCCTCATAATCCAGTGTACTGTTTTCTTTATTCCAAAGTGTCCACCTAAAGGCATCTTGTGGGCCGAATTTAAAATTTCTGCCCTGTAAGCTTTTGGAACCACCACCTGATGTACAATCTCCCCATCCTCATTTGCAGGCACTGTAGCAGGTCTCCACTTCCTCATCAACACCCCATCTTTAACGTAATATCCCACTGACTCATTCTGAATTTCCTCTTCAGAGAGAGCTGTCTCTCTTAAAGCCATGATTTCTAAATCTTTATTCTATGAATTCTTTCCTCAATAACGGCAAGTCTTTCTCCTCCTCCTTACTCTCCTCAGTCTTACTATCCTCTAAATCCTGTTGATACAGGGACGGTAAGACAGTCTGAGATAAATCAGTATTAGGGTCAGCAGCCTTTCTCGACATGCTTCTTGTTACTGCGCCTGCAGGACAAACTTTGAAAGTCATGGGCGATGCCTCAGCAGCAGCAGCAGGCTTGCTCGTTAGCCGATCTGCTGGAGACACGTCTCCACCTGTAAGGTCATTACTGAGTAAGATATCAACATTGTCTATCAGTAGTTTAGATCACACCCCTATTGTGACTGGTCTGGATACCAAGTCACATTTCAGAATTATTTTATGCAAAGGTACAGCCCCAATCCCTTTTCCAATACCTTGGATTACATTCACTTCCCCAGTCTCCATCTCAGCACCAAATTCCAACACACTCCTTAAGATTAACAACTGAAAAGCTCCAGCATCTCTCCAGATTCTCACTGGAACTGGGGCTGACCCCTCCTTAACAGACACAAACCCATTTGAAATAAATCTCTCGCGTCCTCCTTGAACTCAGCCTGACCCCTCCTTCCTCAGCCGTATTTTCCTTGGCTGGACACAGGCCATTGGGGTTTTCTCCTTTCCTTTTCCCTTGTCTCTTTTCGGAGCGAAACACCTAGACACCATGTGACTGGGCTTTCCATAACTAAAACACGTTAAACTAGGGAAATTTCCTCCTGACCATTTCTCTTCCTCCTTACCTTTCTCACTAGTCCCCGGCTTACTTTCTGGCTTAGCTGGTGGGCTGTCTCTGCCACCTCTGTTACCTTTCTGATAGTTCTTGCTCAGGTAAAACTTTACCTAATGGATCAAAGCATACTTGTCTGCTAGCTTAACATTTTCTGACAGGGTGTCTGCTACTTTCTCATCTAAATACGTCCTCATACCATCAAAGATGCAACAGTTGTTACTGTCCAATCAGCATCAACTGCATCAGTTTGTCACTATCCCCCTTTATCCCTTTCGAGGTACACCAGAGATCAAAGTACATCTGCAACTCACAGGCAAATTCTAGGTATGTGCTGTCCCATGGCTTCCTCAAATTTTGGATCGTTTGCCTGTGTGCATCAGGAACCAACTCATAAACCTTAAGTAGAGCCCCTTTCACTTCATTATAATCTTTTGTGTCTTCCGTAGACAATGCCAAATAGGCTTGCTGAGCCTTCCCCTTAAGTACACCTTGTAACAAAACAGTCCACATCTCTCAGCTATTTCTGATTCATAACAACTTTTTCAAAATGTAGAAAATACCTATCGATGACTGTTTCCTCAAATGGAGGTACCAACTTTATTTCCTGACTAACCTTCAATCCACCCGACTGGGTCTAGCACTTGTCCCCCTTCCTGCAATGCTTTTATCTTTTCCAGCTGAAACTGCCTCTCTCTTTCTGCTTTCTCAGCCTCCATCTGTTTAACTCATAACTCAAAGTCCCTTTGCTTCTCCTCAGCCTCGAGCCTTAATCTTTCTATCTGAAGGGTCTCAAACCCGCTAGGTTTACTTTCAGGAAACAACTCCAACTCCTCTACTTGAAACACCCCCTTAGATACAAAATACTTGGCTATGACCCTCTGCATCTGTGACCTCCTCATTGTCAATTCAATCTTCGAAAGTTTCAACTTTTTTGCAATACTCAACAGCTCCAACCTTCTGGTGTCCTCTAATGCCTCAAAGGTTGGCGCCTCCAAAAATGTATCAATAGCCATTTCTGCTGTTTTTCCACACAAGCAAATCAAATAAGGGAATTTCCCCAACCAATTCAAACAAGTCCCCACACAATTTTGTTCAAATCCCGGACGCAGGCCCCAATTTTGTCACGTACCCTGCAACTGTGTTAAAGAACCAGCAGAAATGGAGAATGGACTGGAGTCTGATATTGCTAATAACTAATAGTGTTTATTAGTAACTAAGCAATACAGTAATATAAATGCAAATATATTGAACAATAGCAATGATATATGTATATATGTCTGTGTGTGGAAATAGGAACAAAACTAGGCTCTTTCAAACCTTGGGGTAAATGGGTACAGTCTTATGATGATGAAGAGAGTTCAGTTCATTTCGTGGTATTTAGTTGAGTGATGTTGGAGAGAGAGAGAGAGGTGAGAGGTGATGCTGTTGTTCTTCCCGTTCTCTTCTGAAGTCATGTTGTGGTCATTGACTGTGACTATGATACATACGACCATTCTTCAGTGGTGGAATTATCACCCAGTCAAGGATGGATACACAAATAATTCCCCACCAGTCCCACCTCTTCACACTGTGAGCCACTGATCGATTCCCCGAATCAATCCTCCAAAACCTCGCCTTCTTGTGGGAGCAACAAAGCTCGTTCAGTGACTGAACTGTGCATCTCGTGGTGTGTCTGTCTGTCTAACAGCAGACCTGGCTTTTATCTCCACATGTTGGACACCAGCTGTCCATCAGCCTGCTCTGCCCTCTTCTCTTTGCAGGAAATTTAACAAGCAGGCAAGTGTCCTTGCAGAAAGGTAAATAACTTTCAGAGAAACCATAACATTAATCTTGTGAGCAGTTTCTGTCTCTATTTCTCTCCCATGGTGCTGGACACCTCTTTCTCTCTCTCTCTTAATAGCAACATAGTTCATAGAGTCAATTCTGGACCCCGTTCCAAACTAGGGTTACCTGTGACATCTGTCTCTAGTCAATAATTTGTCTAATATTCATAAGACCTATGTCGTTTTGCTGGAAATCCAATCTAGCTTCAGTGCTTGCTGATTAATTCAGTAAGTTTGAGACCCTGTACCTAAGAGCTGGCCTGCATTTGGTGAGTACACAGAGTCCGTTTGGCCGACCCTTCCTCTCCCCTCCACTTTCCCTGGACAGTTTCCATGTCTTTTCTTGTAGACGTCCCTGAGCAGATGGATTGTCAGGAATAATGGGGCCAATTTGCCCTGTTCTGTTGACTGGAGGCTGAACGATAACTGTTCCCACCCTCCAGCCCTGACCAAGGGTCTCTGCTTCTCTGATGATGAGCCCGTCTGGCTCTGAGTAACACTCCATATCCTTGATGCACAGGATTGTGTCGACTGTTTCACTGTGTCTTTGTGAACACCCCAATAAATTCTCAAAGCACATTGTGTCTTTACTCATGGGCTCTGGGCTTAAACCTTGCTCGGTGGAGAGAGGGAGCAGTTGCTCTCTGGGAAGAGATATTGCAGCTGGATCCCCAGCGCTCGTTTTCTACTCGGACAGGTACACAGATGAGAAGAGGGACATGGCTAAGCAGAAGCAAACGGGACTGTTTTAGATGAGAATCTGGTCGGTGGGGAGCAGACAGCCCAAGGAGCCTGTTTCTGGGACTCTCGCTCCAAAGGCTGAGCCATTTGAAGCACAGGTCTGGGCTGAGTGGCTCCCCATTCAGTATACTGACAGGAAACTGCCATCAGACAGATCAATCACATCTGAGTGGCTCCTCATTCGGTATAGTGACGGGAGACTGGGATCAGAGAGATCAATCACATCTGAGTGACTCCCCATTCGGTATAGTGACAGGAGACTGGGATCAGACAGATCAATCACATCTGAGTGACTCCCCATTCAGTATAGAGATGGGATATTGGGATCAGACAGATCAATCACATCTGAGTGACTCCCCATTCAGTATAGTGACGGGAGACTGGGAACAGACAGATCAATCACATCTGAGTGACTCCCCATTCGGTATAGTGATGGGAGACTGGGATCAGACAGATCAATCACATCTGAGTGACTCCCCATTCGGTATAGTGACAGGAGACTGGGATCAGACAGATCAATCACATCTGAGTGACTCCCCATTCGGTATAGTGACGGGATACTGGGATCAGACAGATCAATCACATCTGAGTGACTCCCCATTTGGTATAGTGACGGGAGACTGGGATCAGACAGATCAATCACATCTGAGTGACTCCCCATTCGGTATAGTGATGGGAGACTGGGATCAGACAGATCAATCACATCTGAGTGGCTCCCCATTCAGTATAGTGACGGGAGACTGGGATCAGACAGATCAATCACATCTGAGTGACTCCCCATTCGGTATAGTGACAGGAGACTGGGATCGGACAGATCAATCACATCTGAGTGACTCCCCATTCGGTATAGTGACAGGATACTGGGATCAGACAGATCAATCACATCTGAGTGGCTCCCCATTCGGTATAGTGACGGGAGACTGGGATCAGACAGATCAATCACATCTGAGTGACTCCCCATTCAGTATAGTGACAGGATACTGGGATCAGACAGATCAATCACATCTGAGTGACTCCCCATTCGGTATAGTGACGGGATACTGGGATCAGACAGATCAATCACATCTGAGTGACTCCCCATTCGGTATAGTGATGGGAGACTGGGATCAGACAGATCAATCACATCTGAGTGACTCCCCATTCGGTATAGTGACAGGATACTGGGATCAGACAGATCAATCACATCTGAGTGACTCCCCATTCGGTATAGTGACAGGATACTGGGATCAGACAGATCAATCACATCTGAGTGACTCCCCATTCGGTATAGTGACAGGATACTGGGATCAGACAGATCAATCACATCTGAGTGACTCCCCATTCGGTATAGTGACAGGAGACTGGGATCGGACAGATCAATCACATCTGAGTGACTCCCCATTCGGTATAGTGACAGGATACTGGGATCAGACAGATCAATCACATCTGAGTGGCTCCCCATTCGGTATAGTGACGGGAGACTGGGATCAGACAGATCAATCACATCTGAGTGACTCCCCATTCAGTATAGTGACAGGATACTGGGATCAGACAGATCAATCACATCTGAGTGACTCCCCATTCGGTATAGTGACGGGATACTGGGATCAGACAGATCAATCACATCTGAGTGGCTCCTCATTCGGTATAGTGACGGGAGACTGGGATCAGACAGATCAATCACATCTGAGTGACTCCCCATTCGGTATAGTGACGGGATACTGGGATCAGACAGATCAATCACATCTGAGTGACTCCCCAATCGGTATAGTGACAGGAAACTGCCATCAGACAGATCAATCACATCTGAGTGACTCCCCATTCGGTATAGTGATGGGAGACTGGGATCAGACAGATCAATCACATCTGAGTGGCTCCTCATTCAGTATAGTGACGGGAGACTGGGATCAGACAGATCAATCACATCTGAGTGACTCCCCAATCGGTATAGTGACAGGAAACTGCCATCAGACAGATCAATCACATCTGAGTGACTCCCCATTCGGTATAGTGATGGGAGACTGGGATCAGACAGATCAATCACATCTGAGTGACTCCCCAATCGGTATAGTGATGGGAAACTGGGATCAGACAGATCAATCACATCTGAGTGACTCCCCATTCGGTATAGTGACGGGAGACTGGGATCAGACAGATCAATCACATCTGAGTGACTCCCCATTCAGTATAGTGACCGGAGACTGGGATCAGACAGATCAATCACATCTGAGTGACTCCCCATTCGGTATAGTGATGGGAGACTGGGATCAGACAGATCAATCACATCTGAGTGACTCCCCATTCGGTATAGTGACAGGAGACTGGGATCAGACAGATCAATCACATCTGAGTGACTCCCCAATCGGTATAGTGACAGGAAACTGCCATCAGACAGATCAATCACATCTGAGTGACTCCCCATTCGGTATAGTGATGGGAGACTGGGATCAGACAGATCAATCACATCTGAGTGACTCCCCATTCGGTATAGTGATGGGAGACTGGGATCAGACAGATCAATCACATCTGAGTGACTCCCCATTCAGTATAGTGACGGGAGACTGGGATCAGACAGATCAATCACATCTGAGTGACTCCCCATTCGGTATAGTGATGGGAGACTGGGATCAGACAGATCAATCACATCTGAGTGACTCCCCATTCAGTATAGTGACGGGATACTGGGATCAGACAGATCAATCACATCTGAGTGACTCCCCAATCGGTATAGTGACGGGAGACTGGGATCAGACAGATCAATCACATCTGAGTGACTCCCCATTCGGTATAGTGACGGGAGACTGGGATCAGACAGATCAATCACATCTGAGTGACTCCCCATTCGGTATAGTGACGGGATACTGGGATCAGACAGATCAATCACATCTGAGTGACTCCCCATTCAGTATAGTGATGGGAGACTGGGATCAGACAGATCAATCACATCTGAGTGACTCCCCATTCGGTATAGTGACGGGAGACTGGGATCAGACAGATCAATCACATCTGAGTGACTCCCCATTCAGTATAGTGATGGGAGACTGGGATCAGACAGATCAATCACATCTGAGTGACTCCCCATTCGGTATAGTGACAGGATACTGGGATCAGACAGATCAATCACATCTGAGTGACTCCCCATTCAGTATAGTGACGGGATACTGGGATCAGACAGATCAATCACATCTGAGTGGCTCCTCATTCAGTATAGTGATGGGAGACTGGGATCAGACAGATCAATCACATCTGAGTGACTCCCCATTCAGTATAGTGACCGGAGACTGGGATCAGACAGATCAATCACATCTGAGTGACTCCCCATTCGGTATAGTGATGGGAGACTGGGATCAGACAGATCAATCACATCTGAGTGACTCCCCATTCGGTATAGTGACAGGATACTGGGATCAGACAGATCAATCACATCTGAGTGACTCCCCATTCGGTATAGTGACGGGAGACTGGGATCAGACAGATCAATCACATCTGAGTGGCTCCTCATTCGGTATAGTGACAGGAGACTGGGATCAGACAGATCAATCACATCTGAGTGACTCCCCAGTTGGTATACTGACGGGAGACTGGGATCAGACAGATCAATCACATCTGAGTGACTCCCCAGTTGGTATACTGACGGGAGACTGGGATCAGACAGATCAATCACATCTGAGTGACTCCCCATTCAGTATAGTGACAGGAGACTGGGATCAGACAGATCAATCACATCTGAGTGACTCCCCAGTTGGTATACTGACGGGAGACTGCCATCGGACAGATTGATCACATCTGCATCGAGACGTGTGAAATGTGTCATTTGTATTAACAAGGATGTGCTGAGAGTCACACATTAGGATACCAACAATGCACATGTCGAACTCACACCTCAGCACAGACCATCTTCCTCTTCAGCCTCCAGTCGATGGTAGATCACAGGCTGTGGGCCTTTGTCTTCCCCCCACAGGCTCCACTGTATGAGCTCAGCTGTCTGTTTTCATACACCCCTACCCCCTTCACTATCACTCCCTGCAGTCAGGAATAGGTACAAGCCCCTCCCTTGGAAGCTGTAGCCCCCGCCCCCAACAGTGACTACACAAACTGCCCAAGGTTTACCCATCATCCATTCCCATCTGCAACCATAAAGAAAAGTATCATTAAATATCTCGTCACCACAGATTCTGCCTGGCCAGCTGAGCATCTCCATTTCTGAATACAGCATTTCAAAAGTGAAACGCCAATTGCCTCAGCTGCACAGGATATTGATTGGTTGTGTGGTGCAGGGAATGGCTGCTCACTTCTATGGACCCGGGGTCTGTGGCTTGTCCCCGTCTGGCCAGAAACTCCATCCAGGACACAGGTGAACCAGGACACTGAGGAGCCAATTCACTGCATCGGCCAAACCCATCTGCCAACACTCATTGGTCCCAGCCAACCAGCAGAGTGAGATTTGCTCACTGTAGCGGGTGTGACAGGACCTGAGACAATCCCAGGGATCACATCCAGATGGTGTGTTGGCCTTCGTACTGAGGGGGATTGAATTCAAGAGCCATGAGGTAACGTTGCAACTCTGTGAAAACCAGGTTAGACCACACTTGGAAATTTCTGTTCAGCTTTGGTCAACTCATTATTGGAAGGATGTGGAAGCTTTAGAGAGGGTGCAAGGAGATTCATCAGGAAGCTGCCTGGGTTAGACAGCATGTCTTATGACATTAAGTTGAACAAGCTGGGAGGAAGAAGGGTGACAGGTGACTGGACTGAGGCGTACAAGATAATAAGCCATGAATCAAGTGGATAGTCAGAGACATTTTTCCTGGGGTGGAAACGGCAAATGCAAAGGAGCTTATTTTTAAGGTGATTGAGGAAGATACTGGTCAAAGGTAGGTTCTTGACGTGGATAATAGCTGCACGGAGCTGTAGCTGGAGGAGGGTACGTTAGGGGTCTTTTCGATGGGATGAATGAACACTGGAGGGCTAGACTGGAGGAAAGGATTAGATTAACCCGAGTAGGTTATAAAGGTTGCAAAATTGCAGGCCAAAAGGCCTGTACTGTTCTGTGTTCAACTTTCCACAGGAGAGTTCTCCTCCAGCTCCACAAAGTCGGTGAGCAGTTAAAGCACAGGCCTTTTGTCTCATGGAGTCGATTCCAGCCACAAGGAGAGTGATACAGCCAGCTCCATGCTCTGTGGCTTCCTCGTGCTCCAGCCCACCGTCTCGGCCTCCTCTGCAAGTTGGTCACATACAGAAGGTGCCTCTCTTGCCTAACTTCCCTCTTAGGATAAGCCAACTGCTTCAAAGCAAGTCCAGTGAGAGACCACCCAGAGATTCTTTTCCAGGTGGGTCTGAAAGGACATACAAGATAGTGAAAGGCATTCATTGTGTGGATATCGGAGGCTTTTCCCCAGGCTCGAAATGGCTAGCACGACAGGGCACAGGTTTAAGGTGCTGGGAAGTAGGTACAGAGGGGATGTCAGGGGTAAGTTTTTTACTCAGAGAGTGGTGAGTGTGTGGAATGGGCTGCTGGCAATGGTGGTGGAGGCGGGTACGACAGGGTCTTTTAAGAGACTCCTGGGTAGGAACACGGAGCTTAGAAAAATAGAGGTAACTTCTCAGGTAAGGACATGTTCGGCACAGCATTGTGGGCCGAAGGGCCTGTACTGCACTGTAGGTTTATTATGTTTCTGTGCAAAGCAGGTGCTTACCATGGGGGTCACCACCACCATAGTGCAGACAACGTGGCAGTGTGTTTAGCACAGGAAGATGCCAGAGTACTGAGAAGGAATGCCACACATAACAATGAAGGAGCGTGTGTACTTGCTGAGACCGTCAAGCTGCCTCACGGGTTCACAAGTTCACTACAGAGCTGACCGTCACACATCTCACCTTCACCATCTCCTGGCAACCTTCTGCCACAAAATTAGACACAATCACTGACTGCTCCAGGAGAGACCCAACGCTACCTCACAGTGAGAGAGAGAACTCAACTCACCTCTGTTTAAAGTGGCCCCTGATGACCCCGAGTAACAGGAACGTAGGACATGAACGCTTCCTCTTCCAGGCTGACATCCACAGGGGCCACGTCCAAATGAAACAAAAACAGAAAGCAGCTTGTCTTGCATACTGTCGTTCACAGAGATCAAATCATTACACAGTGTACAGAGGCTGCATAGTGTCGCTATATGAATCGAATCATAACAGAGTGTACGGAGGCTGCATACTGTCGCTATATGAATCGAATCATAACAGAGTGTACGGAGGCTGCATACTGTCGCTATATGGATCGAATCATTACACAGTGTATGGAGGCTGCATAGTGTCGCTATATGGATCGAATCATAGCAGAGTGTATGGAGGCTGCATATTGTCATTCTCCAGATCGAATCGTTACACAGTGTGCAGAGATTGCAAACTGTTGTTAAACAGATTTACTTGTTACACATTGTGCAGAGGTGGCATACTGTCGTTATACAGAGATTGAATTGTAACATAGTGTGCAGAGTTTGCATACAGTCATTATACAGATCAAATCATTGCACAGTGTGCAAATGCTGCAAACTGATGTTATACAGATGGAATCATTACACAGTGTGCAGAGAATGCATACTGTCATTATACAGATCAAATTGTTACAGAGTGCGCAGGATTTGCATACTGTTATTATATAGATTGAATCATTACACAATGCACATTGGTGCAGACCGGCTTTAAACAGATAATGAATTATTACACAGTGTACAGAGGTTGCATACTGTCGTCACAAAGACCGAATCGTTACACCATGTGCAGAAGTTGTGTACCATCGTTATACAGATCACATCGGCACATGTGCAGAGTTTGCATACTGTTGTATTACAGATCAGTTCTTTACACAGTGTGCAGAGGTTACATACTGTCATTAAACTGATCGAATTGTTACACAGTTTGAAGAGAGGACATACCATCGTTGTACAGATCGAATTGTTGCACAGTGCACGGAGGTGCATACTGTCATTAAACAGATATTGAATCATTACACAGTGTGCAGAGTGTTGTTCAGAGATATCGAACTGTTTGACAGTGCGCGGAGGTTCCACACCGTCATTTTCCAGAGATCAAATTATTAAACAGTGCGGAGGATGCATACTGTCTGTCATGGTCCGGTCTGTGAAGTCCACATTCTGGTTCATGTTCCGGTCCGTGGACTCCAGACTCCGGGTCTTCTGGCTGTCCCTTGTTTCATTTGGGCTTTATCATAGGCACCTGATTTTCATCTTGGGGCTGGGAATACAAGTGGCTCTGGGTTCGAGTGTAGGTGCTGGTTTGTCTTGTTGGTATCTGTCCTCACCTCTGTGGGGTTTGTCTCATCGTTATCCTGTCCTCACCTCTGTGGGGTTTGTCTCATTGTTATCCTGTCCTCACCTCTGTGGGGTAAGTCAGGCTGTCTTTGCAGTAACCCTGAGGCTGAGATATTCCCTTCCTTCCCTCTGAAAACCTGCCAGCTACCCACGACATTAGCCCTGCCAGCTACCCACGACATTAGCCCTGCCGGGTACCCATGACTTTAGCCCTGCAGGCTACCCACGACTTTAGCCCTGCCGGCTACCCACGACTTTAGACCTGCCGGCTACCCACGACTTTAGCCCTGCCGGCTACCCACGACTTTAGCCCTGCCGGCTACCCACGACTTTAGCCCTACCAGCTACCCACGACTTTAGCCCTACCGGCTACCCAGAACTTCAGCCCTGCCGGCTACCCATGACTTTAGCCCTGCCGGCTACCCAGAACTTCAGCCCTGCCGGCTACCCACGACTTTAGCCCTACCAGCTACCCACGACTTTAGCCCTGCCGGGTACCCACGACTTTAGCCCTGCCGGCTACCCACGACTTTAGCCCTACCAGCTACCCACGACTTTAGCCCTGCCGGGTACCCACGACTTTAGCCCTGCCGGCTACCCACGACTTTAGCCCTACCAGCTACCCACGACTTTAGCCCTGCCGGGTACCCACGACTTTAGCCCTGCCGGCTACCCACGACTTTAGCCCTACCGGCTACCCACGACTTTAGCCCTACCAGCTACCCACGACTTTAGCCCTGCCGGGTACCCACGACTTTAGCCCTGCCGGCTACCCACGACTTTAGCCCTGCCGGGTACCCACGACTTTAGCCCTACCGGCTACCCAGAACTTCAGCCCTGCCGGCTACCCACGACTTTAGCCCTGCCGGCTACCCAGAACTTCAGCCCTACCAGCTACCCACGACTTTAGCCCTGCCGGGTACCCACGACTTTAGCCCTGCCGGCTACCCACGACTTTAGCCCTGCCGGCTACCCACGACTTTAGCCCTGCCGGCTACCCACGACTTTAGCCCTGCCGGCTACCCACGACTTTAGCCCTACCGGGTACCCACGACTTTAGCCCTGCCGGGTACCCACGACTTTAGCCCTGCCGGCTACCCACGACTTTAGCCCTGCCGGGTACCCACGACTTTAGCCCTGCCGGGTACCCACGACTTTAGCCCTGCCGGCTACCCACGACTTTAGCCCTGCCGGCTACCCACGACTTTAGCCCTGCCGGCTACCCACGACTTTAGCCCTGCCGGCTACCCACGACTTTAGCCCTGCCGGCTACCCACGACTTTAGCCCTGCCGGCTACCCACGACTTTAGCCCTACCGGCTACCCACGACTTTAGCCCTGCCGGGTACCCACGACTTTAGCCCTACCGGCTACCCACGACTTTAGCCCTGCCGGGTACCCACGACTTTAGCCCTGCCGGCTACCCACGACTTTAGCCCTGCCGGGTACCCACGACTTTAGCCCTACCGGCTACCCACGACTTTAGCCCTGCCGGCTACCCACGACTTTAGCCCTACCGGCTACCCAGAACTTCAGCCCTGCCGGCTACCCATGACTTTAGCCCTGCCGGCTACCCAGAACTTCAGCCCTGCCGGCTACCCACAACTTTAGCCCTGCCGGCTACCCACGACTTTAGCCCTGCCGGCTACCCACGACTTTAGCCCTACCGGCTACCCACGACTTCAGCCCTACCGGCTACCCACGACTTTAGCCCTGCCGGCTACCCACGACTTTAGCCCTACCGGCTACCCACGACTTTAGCCCTACCGGCTACCCACGACTTTAGCCCTGCCGGCTACCCACGACTTTAGCCCTGCCGGCTACCCACGACTTTAGCCCTACCGGCTACCCACGACTTTAGCCCTGCCGGGTACCCACAACTTTAGCCCTGCCGGCTACCCATGACTTTAGCCCTGCCGGCAACCCACGACTTTAGCCCTGCCGGCTGCCCAGAACTTTAGCCCTGCCAGCTACCCACGACTTTAGCCCTGCCGGCAACCCAGGACTTTAGCCCTGCCGGCTACCCACGACTTTAGCCCTACCGGCTACCCACGACTTTAGCCCTGCCGGGTACCCACGACTTTAGCCCTGCCGGGTACCCACGACTTTAGCCCTGCCGGCTACCCACGACTTTAGCCCTGCCGGGTACCCACGACTTTAGCCCTGCCGGCTACCCACGACTTTAGCCCTACCAGCTACCCACGACTTTAGCCCTGCCGGGTACCCACGACTTTAGCCCTGCCGGCTACCCACGACTTTAGCCCTACCGGCTACCCACGACTTTAGCCCTACCAGCTACCCACGACTTTAGCCCTGCCGGGTACCCACGACTTTAGCCCTACCAGCTACCCACGACTTTAGCCCTGCCGGGTACCCACGACTTTAGCCCTGCCGGCTACCCACGACTTTAGCCCTACCAGCTACCCACGACTTTAGCCCTGCCGGGTACCCACGACTTTAGCCCTGCCGGCTACCCACGACTTTAGCCCTACCGGCTACCCACGACTTTAGCCCTACCAGCTACCCACGACTTTAGCCCTGCCGGGTACCCACGACTTTAGCCCTGCCGGCTACCCACGACTTTAGCCCTGCCGGGTACCCACGACTTTAGCCCTACCGGCTACCCAGAACTTCAGCCCTGCCGGCTACCCACGACTTTAGCCCTACCGGCTACCCAGAACTTCAGCCCTACCAGCTACCCACGACTTTAGCCCTGCCGGCTACCCACGACTTTAGCCCTGCTGGCTACCCATGACTTTAGCCCTGCCGGCTACCCAGAACTTCAGCCCTGCCGGCTACCCACGACTTTAGCCCTGCCGGCTACCCACGACTTTAGACCTACCGGCAACCCACGACTTTAGACCTACCGGCTACCCACAACTTTAGCCCTGCCGGCTACACACGACTTTAGCCCTGCCGGCAACTCACGACTTTAGACCTACCGGCAACCCACGACTTTAGACCTACCGGCAACCCACGACTTTAGACCTACCGGCAACCCACGACTTTAGCCCTGCTGGCTACCCAGAACTTTAGCCCTACCGGCTACCCACGACTTTAGCCCTGCCGGCTACCCACGACTTTAGCCCTGCCGGCTACCCACGACTTTAGCCCTGCCGGCTACCCACGACTTTAGCCCTACCGGGTACCCACGACTTTAGCCCTGCCGGGTACCCACGACTTTAGCCCTGCCGGCTACCCACGACTTTAGCCCTGCCGGGTACCCACGACTTTAGCCCTGCCGGGTTCCCACGACTTTAGCCCTACCGGCTACCGACGACTTTAGCCCTGCCGGCTACCCACGACTTTAGCCCTGCCGGCTACCCACGACTTTAGCCCTACCGGCTACCCACGACTTTAGCCCTGCCGGCTACCCACGACTTTAGCCCTGCCGGCTACCCACGACTTTAGCCCTGCCGGCTACCCACGACTTTAGCCCTGCCGGCTACCCACGACTTTAGCCCTACCGGCTACCCACGACTTTAGCCCTGCCGGGTACCCACGACTTTAGCCCTGCCGGCTACCCACGACTTTAGCCCTGCCGGGTACCCACGACTTTAGCCCTGCCGGCTACCCACGACTTTAGCCCTGCCGGGTACCCACGACTTTAGCCCTACCGGCTACCCACGACTTTAGCCCTGCCGGCTACCCACGACTTTAGCCCTGCCGGGTACCCACGACTTTAGCCCTGCCGGCTACCCACGACTTTAGCCCTACCGGCTACCCAGAACTTCAGCCCTGCCGGCTACCCAGGACTTTAGCCCTGCCTGCTACTCACGACTTTAGCCCTGCCGGCTACCCACGACTTTAGCCCTGCCGGGTACCCACGACTTTAGCCCTACCGGCTACCCACGACTTTAGCCCTGCCGGGTACCCACAACTTTAGCCCTGCCGGCTACCCACGACTTTAGCCCTGCCGGCTACCCACGACTTTAGCCCTACCGGCTACCCACGACTTCAGCCCTACCGGCTACCCACGACTTTAGCCCTGCCGGCTACCCACGACTTTAGCCCTACCGGCTACCCACGACTTTAGCCCTGCCGGGTACCCACAACTTTAGCCCTGCCGGCTACCCATGACTTTAGCCCTGCCGGCAACCCACGACTTTAGCCCTGCCGGCTGCCCAGAACTTTAGCCCTGCCAGCTACCCACGACTTTAGCCCTGCCGGCAACCCAGGACTTTAGCCCTGCCGGCTACCCACGACTTTAGCCCTACCGGCTACCCACGACTTTAGCCCTGCCGGGTACCCACGACTTTAGCCCTGCCGGGTACCCACGACTTTAGCCCTGCCGGCTACCCACGACTTTAGCCCTGCAGGCTAACCACGACTTTAGCCCTGCTGGCTAACCACGACTTTAGCCCTGCAGGCTACCCACGACTTTAGCCCTGCCGGGTACCCACGACTTTAGCCCTGCAGGCTACCCACGACTTTAGCCCTGCCGGGTACCCACGACTTTAGCCCTACCGGCTACCCACGACTTTAGCCCTGCCGGCTACCCACGACCGTAGCCCTACCGGCTACCCACGACTTTAGCCCTGCCGGGTACCCACGACTTTAGCCCTGCCGGCTACCCACGACTTTAGCCCTGCTGGCTACCCATGACTTTAGCCCTGCCGGCTACCCAGAACTTCAGCCCTGCCGGCTACCCACGACTTTAGCCCTGCCGGCTACCCACGACTTTAGACCTACCGGCAACCCACGACTTTAGACCTACCGGCTACCCACAACTTTAGCCCTGCCGGCTACACACGACTTTAGCCCTGCCGGCAACTCACGACTTTAGACCTACCGGCAACCCACGACTTTAGACCTACCGGCAACCCACGACTTTAGACCTACCGGCAACCCACGACTTTAGCCCTGCTGGCTACCCAGAACTTTAGCCCTACCGGCTACCCACGACTTTAGCCCTTCAGGCTACCCACGACTTTAGCCCTGCCGGGTACCCACGACTTTAGCCCTGCCGGCTACCCATGACTTTAGCCCTGCCGGCTACCCACGACTTTAGCCCTGCCGGCTACCCACGACTTTAGCCCTGCCGGGTACCCACGACTTTAGCCCTGCCGGGTACCCACGACTTTAGCCCTACCGGCTACCCACGACTTTAGCCCTGCCGGGTACCCACGACTTTAGCCCTACCGGCTACCCACGACTTTAGCCCTGCCGGCTACCTACGACTTTAGCCCTGCCGGCTACCCACGACTTTAGCCCCGCCGGCTACCCACGACTTTAGCCCTGCCGGGTACCCACGACTTTAGCCCTGCCGGCTACCCACGACTTTAGCCCTACCGGCTACCCACGACTTTAGCCCTGCCGGGTACCCACGACTTTAGCCCTGCCGGCTACCCACGACTTTAGCCCTGCCGGGTACCCACGACTTTAGCCCTGCCGGCTACCCACGACTTTAGCCCTGCCGGGTACCCACGACTTTAGCCCTACCGGCTACCCACGACTTTAGCCCTGCCGGCTACCCACGACTTTAGCCCTACCGGCTACCCAGAACTTCAGCCCTGCCGGCTACCCAGGACTTTAGCCCTGCCGGCTACCCAGAACTTCAGCCCTGCCGGGTACCCACGACTTTAGCCCTGCCGGCTACCCACGACTTTAGCCCTGCCGGGTACCCACGACTTTAGCCCTGCCGGGTTCCCACGACTTTAGCCCTACCGGCTACCGACGACTTTAGCCCTGCCGGCTACCCACGACTTTAGCCCTGCCGGCTACCCACGACTTTAGCCCTACCGGCTACCCACGACTTTAGCCCTGCCGGCTACCCACGACTTTAGCCCTGCCGGCTACCCACGACTTTAGCCCTGCCGGCTACCCACGACTTTAGCCCTGCCGGCTACCCACGACTTTAGCCCTACCGGCTACCCACGACTTTAGCCCTGCCGGGTACCCACGACTTTAGCCCTGCCGGCTACCCACGACTTTAGCCCTGCCGGGTACCCACGACTTTAGCCCTGCCGGCTACCCACGACTTTAGCCCTGCCGGGTACCCACGACTTTAGCCCTACCGGCTACCCACGACTTTAGCCCTGCCGGCTACCCACGACTTTAGCCCTGCCGGCTACCCACGACTTTAGCCCTGCCGGGTACCCATGACTTTAGCCCTACCGGCTACCCACGACTTTAGCCCTGCCGGCTACCCACGACTTTAGCCCTGCCGGCTACCCACGACTTTAGCCCTGCCGGCTACCCACGACTTTAGCCCTGCCGGGTACCCATGACTTTAGCCCTGCCTGCTACTCACGACTTTAGCCCTGCCGGCTACCCACGACTTTAGCCCTGCCGGGTACCCACGACTTTAGCCCTACCGGCTACCCACGACTTTAGCCCTGCCGGGTACCCACAACTTTAGCCCTGCCGGCTACCCACGACTTTAGCCCTGCCGGCTACCCACGACTTTAGCCCTGCCGGCTACCCACGACGTTAGCCCTGCCGGCTACCCACGACTTCAGCCCTACCGGGTACCCATGACTTTAGCCCTGCCGGCTACCCACGACTTTAGCCCTACCGGGTACCCATGACTTTAGCCCTACCGGCTACCCACGACTTCAGCCCTACCGGCTACCCACGACTTTAGCCCTGCCGGCTACCCACGACTTTAGCCCTACCGGCTACCCACGACTTTAGCCCTGCCGGGTACCCACAACTTTAGCCCTGCCGGCTACCCATGACTTTAGCCCTGCCGGCAACCCACGACTTTAGCCCTGCCGGCTGCCCAGAACTTTAGCCCTGCCAGCTACCCACGACTTTAGCCCTGCCGGCAACCCAGGACTTTAGCCCTGCCGGCTACCCACGACTTTAGCCCTACCGGCTACCCACGACTTTAGCCCTGCCGGGTACCCACGACTTTAGCCCTGCCGGGTACCCACGACTTTAGCCCTGCCGGCTACCCACGACTTTAGCCCTGCAGGCTAACCACGACTTTAGCCCTGCTGGCTAACCACGACTTTAGCCCTGCAGGCTACCCACGACTTTAGCCCTGCCGGGTACCCACGACTTTAGCCCTGCAGGCTACCCACGACTTTAGCCCTGCCGGGTACCCACGACTTTAGCCCTACCGGCTACCCACGACTTTAGCCCTGCCGGCTACCCACGACTTTAGCCCTACCGGCTACCCACGACTTTAGCCCTGCCGGGTACCCACGACTTTAGCCCTGCCGGCTACCCACGACTTTAGCCCTGCTGGCTACCCATGACTTTAGCCCTGCCGGCTACCCAGAACTTCAGCCCTGCCGGCTACCCACGACTTTAGCCCTGCCGGCTACCCACGACTTTAGACCTACCGGCTACCCACAACTTTAGCCCTGCCGGCTACACACGACTTTAGCCCTGCCGGCAACTCACGACTTTAGACCTACCGGCAACCCACGACTTTAGACCTACCGGCAACCCACGACTTTAGACCTACCGGCAACCCACGACTTTAGCCCTGCTGGCTACCCAGAACTTTAGCCCTACCGGCTACCCACGACTTTAGCCCTTCAGGCTACCCACGACTTTAGCCCTGCCGGGTACCCACGACTTTAGCCCTGCCGGCTACCCATGACTTTAGCCCTGCCGGCTACCCACGACTTTAGCCCTGCCGGCTACCCACGACTTTAGCCCTGCCGGGTACCCACGACTTTAGCCCTGCCGGGTACCCACGACTTTAGCCCTACCGGCTACCCACGACTTTAGCCCTGCCGGGTACCCACGACTTTAGCCCTACCGGCTACCCACGACTTTAGCCCTGCCGGCTACCTACGACTTTAGCCCTGCCGGCTACCCACGACTTTAGCCCCGCCGGCTACCCACGACTTTAGCCCTGCCGGGTACCCACGACTTTAGCCCTGCCGGCTACCCACGACTTTAGCCCTACCGGCTACCCACGACTTTAGCCCTGCCGGGTACCCACGACTTTAGCCCTGCCGGCTACCCACGACTTTAGCCCTGCCGGGTACCCACGACTTTAGCCCTGCCGGCTACCCACGACTTTAGCCCTGCCGGGTACCCACGACTTTAGCCCTACCGGCTACCCACGACTTTAGCCCTGCCGGGTACCCATGACTTTAGCCCTGCCGGCTACCCAGGACTTTAGCCCTGCCGGCTACCCAGGACTTTAGCCCTGCCGGCTACCCATGACTTTAGCCCTGCCTGCTACTCACGACTTTAGCCCTGCCGGCTACCCACGACTTTAGCCCTGCCGGGTACCCACGACTTTAGCCCTACCGGCTACCCACGACTTTAGCCCTGCCGGGTACCCACAACTTTAGCCCTGCCGGCTACCCACGACTTTAGCCCTGCCGGCTACCCACGACTTTAGCCCTACCGGCTACCCACGACTTCAGCCCTACCGGCTACCCACGACTTTAGCCCTGCCGGCTACCCACGACTTTAGCCCTACCGGCTACCCACGACTTTAGCCCTGCCGGGTACCCACAACTTTAGCCCTGCCGGCTACCCATGACTTTAGCCCTGCCGGCAACCCACGACTTTAGCCCTGCCGGCTGCCCAGAACTTTAGCCCTGCCAGCTACCCACGACTTTAGCCCTGCCGGCAACCCAGGACTTTAGCCCTGCCGGCTACCCACGACTTTAGCCCTACCGGCTACCCACGACTTTAGCCCTGCCGGGTACCCACGACTTTAGCCCTGCCGGGTACCCACGACTTTAGCCCTGCCGGCTACCCACGACTTTAGCCCTGCAGGCTAACCACGACTTTAGCCCTGCAGGCTACCCATGACTTTAGCCCTGCCGGGTACCCACGACTTTAGCCCTGCAGGCTACCCACGACTTTAGCCCTGCCGGGTACCCACGACTTTAGCCCTACCGGCTACCCACGACTTTAGCCCTGCCGGCTACCCACGACTTTAGCCCTACCGGCTACCCACGACTTTAGCCCTGCCGGGTACCCACGACTTTAGCCCTGCCGGCTACCCACGACTTTAGCCCTGCTGGCTACCCATGACTTTAGCCCTGCCGGCTACCCAGAACTTCAGCCCTGCCGGCTACCCACGACTTTAGCCCTGCCGGCTACCCACGACTTTAGACCTACCGGCAACCCACGACTTTAGACCTACCGGCTACCCACAACTTTAGCCCTGCCGGCTACACACGACTTTAGCCCTGCCGGCAACTCACGACTTTAGACCTACCGGCAACCCACGACTTTAGACCTACCGGCAACCCACGACTTTAGACCTACCGGCAACCCACGACTTTAGCCCTGCTGGCTACCCAGAACTTTAGCCCTACCGGCTACCCACGACTTTAGCCCTGCCGGCAACCCACGACTTTAGCCCTGCCGGCTACCCATGACTTTAGCCCTGCCGGCTACCCACGACTTTAGCCCTGCCGGCTACCCACGACTTTAGCCCTGCCGGGTACCCACGACTTTAGCCCTGCCGGGTACCCACGACTTTAGCCCTACCGGCTACCCACGACTTTAGCCCTGCCTGGTACCCACGACTTTAGCCCTACCGGCTACCCACGACTTTAGCCCTGCCGGCTACCCACGACTTTAGCCCTGCCGGCTACCCACGACTTTAGCCCCGCCGGCTACCCACGACTTTAGCCCCGCCGGGTACCCACGACTTTAGCCCTGCCGGCTACCCACGACTTTAGCCCTGCCGGCTACCCACGACTTTAGCCCTGCCGGCTACCCACGACTTTAGCCCCGCCGGCTACCCACGACTTTAGCCCTGCCGGGTACCCACGACTTTAGCCCTGCCGGCTACCCACGACTTTAGCCCTGCCGGCTACCCACGACTTTAGCCCCGCCGGCTACCCAGGACTTTAGCCCTGCCGGCTACCCACGACTTTAGCCCCGCCGGCTACCCACGACTTTAGCCCCGCCGGCTACCCACGACTTTAGCCCTGCCGGTTACCCACGCCTGAAGCCTTTCCCGTAACCTTGCCTGCGTCCTCGCCTGTACCGCCGTCTAGTTCAGCTGTGCAGTGAGACTGGAGCCTTGCCACACCAACAGAAGGAACTATCTATCGTTGAGCTTGGAGTTGTCTCTTTGTGTCACTGTGCTTAGTGTCTGTGTGTGAGTCCCGAGCCCTATGTCCCGTCCCCAAGGAGGGGTCCTGACTCAGTGTTCCTGTGCTCCAGTCCAAGGCTCCCAGGATGTTCCAGTCCATGTCCAAGTCATGGCTTAGATCCTGAGTCCTGGTCTCATCCAGGGCTAGTGTCCATGTCCAGCTACGCCTCTCCCCGCTTCTGTTTTGCTCTCCCTCGACCGAGGCTCTGCGTTCCTGCTCTCCCTCGATCAAGACCAAGTCTGAGCTTCATGTCCTCGTTCGGCCCAGGAGTCCCGCGTCCTGCCCCCACGTCCAGTCCTGTTGCCTTGCCACGTCCAGTTCTCACCTGGATCCGGAGTCCGAGCCCGAGTCCAGACCCAGGTTCCGGGTCCCTGTCCAATCTCTGGCTCAGAGTCCT
Organism: Hypanus sabinus; assembly: GCF_030144855.1. NCBI lineage: Eukaryota > Metazoa > Chordata > Chondrichthyes > Myliobatiformes > Dasyatidae > Hypanus > Hypanus sabinus. The sequence continues at coordinate 180,613 of NW_026781770.1, forward strand.
TGTCCAGGTTCCGAGTTCCTAGATCCTCGTCCAGGTCCCACTTTCCTACTCTAGTCCTAGCCCATGCCCTGTCTCCTTGTCTTGGCCAGGGCCTGTATCTTATCCAGTGTCATTTCTTCCCCACTTCCCTTGCTTTCTTGATACACCTAGTCCTCTCCCTAGTTGTTCAGTGTCTGTGTCTTGCATTTGGGTCCGTTCCCAACACCCACCTTATCATATCATCATTATTGTGATCGAATTGTCACACAGAGTGCAAATGTTGCATTCTGTCACATACAGATCGAATCTTCACACCGTGGGCATAGGTGCATGCTGGCATTAAACAGATATCGAATTATTACAAGGTGTGCAAAGGTTGCATACTGTCGTTATACAGATCAAATCATTACACTGTGTGAAAAGGTTGCATAGTGTCATTCCACAGAGATCAAATTGTTACACAGTGTGTGGATCTTGCATACTGTTATACTGAGATCGAATCATTACACAGTGTTTGGAGGTTGCATACTGTCATTATTATGATCGAATTGTCACAGGGAGTGCAGAGGTTGCATGCTGTTGTTACACAGATTGAATCATTACACAGTACACAGAGATGAATACTGTCATTAAACAGATATCGAAACTTTACACAGTGTGCAGAAGTTGCATACTGTAGTTATACAGATCAAATCATTACACTGTCAGCGGAGGTTGCATAGTGTCATTTTCCAGAGATCAAATTATTAAACAGTGCAGAGATTTCATACTGTCGCTACACAGATCGAATCATTACACACTGTGCAGAGTTTACATTCTGTCGTATTACATATCAATTCATTACACAGTGTGCAGAGGTTGCATACAGTTGTTAAGCAGATCTAAATTTTCCACAGTTTACAGAATTTGCATAGTGTCATTCATAGTGTCATTCACAGCTATGGACTTGCTACACAGTGTGTGGAGGTTGCAAACTGTCATTAAACTGATCAAATCGTTACTCAGTTTGCAGAGGTTACATACCATTGTTATAGAGATCAAATTGTTGCACAGTATATGGAGGTTGCATAGTGCCGTTCACAGATATCGACTTGTTTCACAATGTTAGGAGGCTGCATACTGTCGTTACACAGAGATTGAATTGTTCCACAATGTGAAGTGGTTGCATACTGTCATATAACCATATAACAATTACAGCACAGAAACAGGCCATCTTGGCCCTTCTAGTCCATGCCCAATGCTTACTCTCACCCAGTCCCTCCGACCTGCACTCAGCCCATAACCCTCTATTCCTTTCCTGTCCATTTTCCTATCCAATTTTACTTTAAACAACAATATCGAACCTGCCTCTACCACTTCTACTGGAAGCTCGTTCCACACAGCTACCACTCTCTGAGTAAAGAAATTCCCCCTCGTGTTACCCCTAAACTTTTGCCCCCTAAATCTCAACTCATGTCCTCTTGTTTGAATCTCCCCTACTCTCAATGAAAAAGCCTATCCACGTCAACTCTATCTATCCCCCTCATAATTTTAAATACCTCTATCAAGTCCCCCTCAACCTTCTAAGCTCCAAAGAATAAAGACCTAACTTGTTCAATCTTACCCTGTAACTTAGGTGCTGAAACCCAGGTACCATTCTAGTAAATCTTCTCTGTACTCTCTCTACTTTGTTGACATCTGTCCTATAATTTGGTGACTAGAACTGTACACAATACTTCAAATTTGGCCTGACCAATGCCTTGTACAGTTTTAACGCAACAACAACCTCTCCACACTGTGTAATGACTCAATCACTGTATATCGACAGAATGAAACCTCTGCACACTGTGTAATCTCTGCATAACGACAGTATGCAACCTCTGTGCACTGTGTAGTGATTCGATTTGTATAACGACAATATGCAACCTCTCCACACTGTGTAATGATTCGATCTGTATAACGACAGTATGTAACCTCTGCACACTGTATAATGGTTCAATCTCTGTATAACGACAACATGCAACCACTGCAGAATGTGTAACAATCCGATATCTTTCAACAACAGTATGCAACTTCTGAACACTGTGTAATGATTCCAGCTGTATAACAACAGTATGCAACGTCTGCACAATGTGTAACTATTCGAATGACCCTATGCAAGCCCTGCACAGTGTATTAAATTTAGATCTGTTTAACAACTGTATGCAATCTCTGCACACTGTGTAGCAATTCAATCTGTATAACGACAGTATGCAACCTTTGCACATTGTGTAACGAGACGATCTGTATAAAGACAGTATGCAACCTCTGCACACTTTGTAATGTTTTAATATCTGTTTAATGATCTGTATAACTCCAGTATGCAACCTCTGCACAATGTATAATGTTTTGATCTCTGTATAACGATAACATTCAACCACTGCAGAATGTGTAACAGTCCGATATCTTTCAACAACAGTATGCAACTTCTGAACACTGTGTAATGATTCCAGCTGTATAACAACAGTATGCAACGTCCGCGCAATGTGTAACTATTCGAATGACCCTATGCAAGCTCTGCACAGTGTATTAAATTTAGATCTGTTTAACAACTGTATGCAACCTCTGCACACTGTGTAACAAATCGATATGTATAACGAGAGTATGCAAACTCTGCACACTGTAAAGATTCGATCTGAATAATGACAGTATGCAAGCTCTGCACACTGTGTAACAGTTCGATATCTGTGTAATGACCTAATGCAACCCCAGCACAGTGTGTAATCATTTGATCTGTATAATGACAGCATGTAACCTCAGTGCACTGTGTAATAATTCAATATCTGTTTAATGCCAGTATGCACCAATAAGCACTATGTAATGATTCGATCGGTATAACGACAGTATGCAAATTCTGCACTGTGTGACAATGAGATCAGAACAACAACAGTACACCACCTCTGCATACTGTGTAATGATCCAATATCTTTAAAGGCCAGTAAGCAGCCTCTGCACACTGTTTAACTATTTGATCTGTACTACGATAGTATGCACCCTCTGAACACTGTAATGATTCGATCTCTGCATAATGACTGTATGCAACCTCTGCACGCTGTGTAACAATTGAATATTTATAATGAGAGTAGGGAACCTCTGCATACCTTATAATAATTTGATCTCTGTATAACGGCAGCATGCAACCTCTGCAGACTGTGTAACTATTTGATCTGTATAATGACAGTATGCAACCTCTGAACACTGTGTAATGATCCAATATCTTTTAAGGACAGGATGCAAACTCTGCACAATGTGTAATGATTCGATCTCTGCATAAGCACAGTATGCAACATGTGTAATGATCCAATCTCAGAGATATACAGAGATTGTAACATTACACAGGTACACAGAGGTTGCATAGTGTCATTTACAGATATCGAATTGTTACACAGTGCACTGATGTTGCATTATGTTGTTACACAGAGATGGAACTGTCACACAGTGTTAGAGGTTCATACCATCGTTATACAGAGATCGAAACATTTCACATTGAGAGAGGTGCATACTGTCTTTATACAGATCGAATCGTTACACAGTGTGCAGAGGTTGCACGCTGTCATTAAACTGATTGAATTGTCACACAGTTGGCGGATGTCACATACCATCGTTAAAAAGATCAAGTTGCTACACAGTATGCATTCTGTCATTATGCAGAGATCAAATTGTTACACAGTGTTCGAGGCTGCATGTTGTCATTATATAGATGTTGAAACATTACACAGTGTGCATTCTGTTCTTAAAGAGATATTGGATCATTACTCAGTGTACAAAGTTTGTATACTGTTGTTATACAGAGATCCAATCGTTACACGGTGTGCAGAGATTGCATACC